>NW_007578517.1:25647-41017 GCF_000690725.1 Stegastes partitus | reverse complement strand
CCCGCTCTCCTTCTCCACGCCACATTCCTCACGCGCCACTCTGGCTCCGGCGCTCGTGGCGCTGCTGGGAGCTCAGCTTCCATAATCCCTTACAGTCAGGCCCCGCCCACTCCGCCGCGCTGATTGGCAGGCGGCTCGGCCAATCACGACCCCGCCGACGCCGCCTGGGGGCCTCGCTTCTCCCCCTCCTCCTCGTCCCGACTCCGTGGCTCCGCCCGCCCCGCTACAGTCCGTCTGCTGCCCCTCAGAGAGCCGAAGAACAACCGCTCAAGTCCCAGCCATGGAAGAAGACAACATAATAATGCCTGCTTGACTCGGGGAGAGTTTCCAAGGTAGGTCCGTTGGTTGAAAGTTTCCAAAGCGGCGGGAAGGAGCGAGTTTAGCGACTGGGAGCTGCGCGTGTCCGCTGAGGGGAGCGAAAAGTTTATCCGCCTCACTGGCCCGGACAGGCGGGGACAGGGGAGCTGCTCCACTGTTGTTCACGGTGGGGATGTGTCATGCTGCTAGCCGACATGCTGCTGGTCCCTCTGGAGCCTGTAGAGCCTGAAAACTTTATCAGGAGGTTTTATTCCATCCTTCAGCTCCTTCACTGCGCCTCCGGTCGTTTGCCGTCAGTGTTCTGGGATGAATGTTAATTATACGTCTCATAAAGTCAGGATCAGCCGCTGCTGTGTTTTCAACATTCTTTTTTTTTGTTAGTGAAATCTGTAAAAATAAAATAAAAATCTGGCTTGACTTAAGATTTGTCATAGTTCTGACTTTTGGACTAAAACAAACAAACAGGGTTAAGATGTTGGTTTTAAAATATGTGACTTAAAATATGTCATTATGGTTCTGATTGTTGGACTTATAGAACAAACAACAGCCTGGATTAATAGGGTTGGGGTTAAAATATTGATTTTAAAATATTTGATTTAAAATATGTGATTAGGGTTCTGATTGTTGGAGAGCAGCAGCCCGGTTCTGTGGCAGCCTGCAGCAGGTCCAGCTTGTGTGTGTGTGTGTGTGTGTGTGTGTGTGTGTGTGTGTGTGTGTGTTTTTATACCAACACACAGCTCAGAACGTTTCAGTCACTTGTTCTGCTCCCATCCACAAGCTCAGAATCTACTTGGCAGAGTTTAAATGAAACGGTGGAGCACTTGTTGGTGGTGAACTGGACCCGTCCTGGACCCGTCCTGGACCCGTCCTGCCTGCTCTCCTTCTATATTTACCTGCACGCTCACAGTACAGTTCAGCAGGCCGAGCACTGAATTACAACACGGTGCCCACAGGCAGGCTGATGGACGGAGGGACGGGGTCTCTGCAGATGTGCATTCCTGCAGCCAGCGGCGTGATCAGGCCTTTAAATAGAGCTCAACAGGAATGCAAACAGACCACAGCAGAGAGATGAAGCCTGGGGGCGTCTCAGGAGTGGGACGGTGGGTGGTAGAAGCAAAAGAAAATAAGCAGCCAGCTCTTGCTCCAAATTAGCGCCGTTCGTTGCTCTTTCCTCAGATTCCCCATTAGTGGGAGAAAGTGGGTCAGAGGTCATCCCCTCGCTGCTGGACGCTCAGACATGTTCAGGACGGAGATACCAACAGGGCTCTGGTGCTCTTGCATCAGTTGTTTTGCTCGTATCAGGGGCAGATTCTGAACCCTGCTCACAAATCCTGTGGCGTGACGTCAGCAAGTGTTTATCCACCAGGCCGGCCAGAGACACCGTGAGTGCAGCAGGACCAGAGGCAGCTTCCCTGCTCCAGACACTCAGGAGCTTCTTCATGTTTTCACCCACATGGCCAAGAACACATCGGAGGGAGACAAAGCCAGATCCAGTCACACCGGATTGTAGTTCTACATACAGCCATGGTGCAGGCAGGACGAGTGCGTTTCCAGGCAGCTCCTCGGGCAGCAGCAGGCAGCATTCAGCATCCAGCATTCAGCATCCAGCACGCCACAGGGCAGAGCCACCAAAGAGAATAAAGGCTAGAATACGACAGTGCTTAAAGTATTAAAGGGGTTCTAAACGAGGACAAATATACAACAATATATAACAATATACAACAATATATAACAGTATATAACAATATATAACAATAGGATTCTGGATTTAGCACACGTTGTGGATGAAAGTGAAGGAGGTTTATTAATGGATGATTTATTTATTTATTAATTATTTATTGCGGTTTATTCAGGGATGATTATTGATTAATTTATTATTTATTGAGGTTTATTCAGGGATGATTATTGATTAATTTATTATTTATTGAGGGATGATGTATTAATTAATTGATTATTTATTGAGGTGTGTGTGAAGGTGTTCTACGTGTCCTTCCATTTCCTGTATGCTGTGTGAAGTCATCCCGTCACATCTGGCTGTTCTGGCCCGGCTCACACTCAGTGGCGGGTTCTACCCTGTTCGACTCTCCTTGTGTCAGACAGCGACTTGTCATCGTCGGTTGCTTCAGATGGAAGCGAGGAGCTGGTGTTGGCAGAGCTCCGTGTGCTGGCTGTCAGTGGACCACTAGCAGCCCGTGGTTCTGATGTGCTCCCATGTGGCAGAAAGGCAGAGTTGCATAAGTCCGTCTTGTGATGTTAATGCGTCCCAGGCTTCCAGTGGTTGCCTGTCTGATTGCTGTTTATTTATTTGCTCTAAAATCCACTCAGCTAATTACGTGCAGAGAAAATGGCTAATTGCTGTTTTGTCCAGAGTCGCTCTGCGCTCCGTGGAAAGCGCTGCTGAACACCTGGCCGCCCCCTGGGGCATCTGTGTCCATGACAGCAGGTTTAGTGAGTTGGCTGGTCCCATCAGGACGATGTCTCTCAGTGTGAACATCCAGGCCCAGGATCCTGCTCGGTCCTGCTCGGTCCAGTCCGCTGCAGCGCTCTGAAGCTGAATGTACACAGAGGCAGCCGGCACCTTGCTCCGTACCTCTGGTCGCCCACAGATTAGAGGCTTCTGTCTATAAAAGGACAGCTTGGTGTATTTTTGCTTTACAAACATTGTGACTGTAAAAATAGTGTGAACAAATTTGCTCTTTGGACTTTGGGGGCTGCATGCATATCCAAAAAAGAAAAGGGAAATCCAAGGTGCTCCGAGTGTCTGCATGAGACTCTCTAATAGCTTCTCTTGATAAGACAGAGCGACTGTTCAGTCTGACTTTTTCAGCTTCAGTCCATTTTTCTGTGCAGCTGAATTCAGTTAAACTCACCTCCCAACACCTCACTGGGGATTGAGAGAGGTACTGTTATTCAGCTTGCCTTTTGCTTCGCCTGATTCCCTGCAGACGCTCTCGCTGGCAGTCCGATCCGTGCAGCAGCTCCGGCCAAGAACCACATGCGCACGGCGCATACACACCGACTCCACACGGACCTTGACAGAGCGCTCATGCGTGCACGCATACATGTATGAACGCAAACTCAGACGATGCTCGCATAGTCGCACGCACACGGAGCTCAGCGCGGGCCAAGCCTCCGCACTCGTCTCCACACTCGTATTTCACTAGTCACACACAGAGGGCCCACAGCAATCAAGTTTAAATTAGAGAGAAAGCTGCTCCAAGAAGCTGAGTGCTGCTGCCAGGTCTGAGGCCATGCTGTTCTCAGTGTGTATGTGGAGACTCAGAGGCCCAGAGAGCCAGCTCTTGATATTAAACCAACTTTGAGGGGCCTCTGCTGGGGTATTTCTGCTGCTCTGTGCTGCTGTTCCACCACTTTATCCCCCACTTACACGTCCTCCTCTGTTGTGCATTTGAAGACTTAGTTTGCAAGAAGGAGTGATTAAAGCTCGTCCTGGCTTGTGTGTTCTCCGTGCTTTATGGTTGCCTACGTTAGACAGCGTTCCCACAGCTCCCAGCCACAAGGTCAGCCACTTCAGCGGGCTGTGACCTCGTGGCTTGGAGCTACGAGGCCCGCCGACCGACAAGGGCAGCGATAGTGTGGTGATAGCGAGAGCGACGCTGTGATATCTGCTAGACTGTGAGGATTTTTCCATCTCAGACAGAGTGAGGCCTCGGTCTGTCCTGCTATAAATACCTCCTTGTGGGCGGCTGAATGGTGGCTGAATACATAATGGCGGCTCTGAAAAGGAAACCTATACTCACTCTTTGATAAATGGGACCTGATGATCTAAAGTTTGCTGCAGCATCTGTTTTCAATAGAAGAACGTAGTTTTTGCCACTTATGGCTCCAGTTTTGACGTTGGGGCTGCTTCATGATGTAGGACCACGTAGCTGTGAGGGTTTGGACGTCCTTGAAGATACGTTCAACGTCAGAGGAGTTTAAATCACACACAGTGGCAACAGAGGAAGGAGCTCCATCAGAGGGATGTGGAGAACGCAGGATAAATAGGATGTATGATCAGGATTTCAGCGTTGTCTAGCTGCACATGCTATGTGTGGCTCTTTAGCCTCAGATGAATGGACATGTGTGTAGCCCAGGTGGAGGTTTGTCTGTGTCGCCTTGTTCTACATTCTTGTGCTGAGCTGAATGTAAGGGAAGAAGCTGCCGCAGGATGAAGTTTCAACCTGCACTTGCGTAATGGATCAGTTTTCTCTCTCAGCATGACTTCAAAGTTGTCTTTAGTTCATGGTGGCGCGCGTAGCCATTAGCTTCTTGTTTGGTTGAGCTTCATGAAAGCTTCTGCTTCGCCCTGTTGACATTATCTCGAGAGCACGTTTCCGTTTGTGAACGACGGTAGTGTTTGTGGATTTATAGAGGTTGGCTGTCGTACGGCGGTGTTGGTTTACGAGTGTGAAGGCATTACAAATTATACAGTACCTGTCATAGCGCTGAAAGACAGATAACCCAAATAATTAGCGCCGTTCACTAGCACAGCAGGCTAACATTAAAAAATGAAGATGTTTCTGTTTATGATTGCATAAATGTGCAGGAAATGCTTAAAGGTGTGCGTGTTTGTTCGTGGGAATCCTTATTTCTGCAGCAGCCCACCAGGAATGGACGGTGGTCAGCCACGGCTTTATAAAGCGCGTTACGGGTTTCCTTCAGCAGCGGCAGCTTCTCTGTCAGAGGCATCTGCTTCAGCATTGAGGATACGTGCTGAAGGATGTGCTTCCTTCCTGTGCCTCTGGACATCTACAGGCCTCCACTCAGGAAACTGGGTTTTCTGTTTGGTCGTCACAGAGGATGAACCGTCCAGCTCGTGGGCAGTGCTGCTGGGTGACGGCATATCTCAAGAAATCATGAGCAAGTGTGTGAAAAGTGTGCTGGACATGTCTGACATGTGGCTGCAGGCGTGCCAGTGAAAGCAGCATCTCTGAGGCTCGCCGTAGGAGCTGCAGCTGTCCAGCCACTGTTGACTCTGAAAACAGAGCTAACGGGAGATTATAAGAGCTGGCCAGTGATGGTCTGTGCTGGGAAAACACTCAATTGATTGCTTTGGTATAAAATTCTACCTCCAAATCACGGTGCTTGCTTGCCAAACCTGCATGGAGAATACAGGGCATCGATTTACAGGCTGCTGCAGCAGTTTGGCTGCTCAGGACGGACTCCCAGCCTGCAGGTGTTGGTGTTCACCGTCCCAACACTGACCCACTGTGACGCTGTTGTCTGAGACATCATGAAAGCGGCTCTTCAGCTGAGCGCGTCGATGCACCGTCGGGTTATTTAAAGAGGTTCATTACTGCAGACTCACTGGCTTTATTTTCAGAGCCCAGAATGAATGGATGCACCGCATTAAAGACATGTTCATGTGCAAACTAGGGCTGGACACCTACAAACAGCTGGTGCTTTGGCTGCCTTAAACGATGATACTGGAAATATTTGTGCATCGCAGACTGTCGCTCTGTTAAAATGACACATTTTCACATATTTTTTGTGTGTTTCACATTTTTCTGACATTTCATAGAGACGTCATTGTTCTCCTCCGGAGAAGGGATTTATTCCTTTTTTATGTTGTACATGTTAGGAGTCAGGCTGCAGGTGGATCAGTGGTTAGCACCGTGGCCTCACAGCTAGAAGGTCGCCGGTGGCGTCCTGGTGAGGACACCCGGGATCTTCCTGCGTGGAGTCTCCATGTTCTCCCCGTGCAGCGTGGGTTCTCTCCGGGTTCTCCGGCTTCCTCCCACAGTCCAGAAACATGCTGAGGTTAATTGGTGATTGTAAATTGTCCGTAGGTGTGAATGTGAGTGTGCTTGGTTGTCTGTCTCTAAGTGTAGCCCTGTGATAGACTGGTTACCTGTCCAGGTGAACCTGCCTTCACCCTGAGTCAGCTGGGATAGGCTCCGCCCCCCATGACCCTAGTGAGGGTTAAGCGGTGTATAGATAATGGATGTATGTTTATTTATTTAGTTATAAAATATTTTGTATATATTTTTAAAATATTTTTTATTTTCCGTATGTATGTATTTATTTATATTAATTTATTTAATTTATAAATAAAGAATGCGGATAAAACAAGAGGTCGGGTCTTAAGAGGTTCTGGTTATGTGTGATGCTGGTTCCAGTTCAGCTCATGTTTTCGTCCATGGAGCTTGTTCTTCATCTCATTCTCTGATCCATCTGGTTGTGCTGAGTGCAGACACTGAGAGGACGAGGCTCAACACAGGAATGGAGGTTGTTGGCACACACCCACAATCTTTAACTCTTTGTGTTTGTTGTAAGGCGACTGGAAGCAGCAGTGGGTGGTCCTCCCTCTGAACCTCACCTGGCTTCTGTCACCTGGTCACTCTGCAGACGGCCTCGTCTTCGTGCCACAGTGTGCAGTGAAAGTGTGTGATGCAGCTCAGCGGGGTGGACAGAGTGTTGACCACCTTGTTGTTTCTGCTGCTCTGCTCATTCATCATTAACAGACGTGTCAGTTAGATTACGCAGCAGTCAGCAGCGATGAGGCTAAACTGTCTCCTGGGGAGCAAATAGGTCTGAACCTGCTCCAGCTTTAACAAACATCTCAGTTTAGTTCCTCTCTGGCTCACTCCTCAGCCGTTGGTCTTTCCCGTTACCTTTCCCTTTTCATTGTTTGGTTTCCTCGGTCTGCTCCACTGGCTCCCCTCCCTGCCTGCCTGAGCCGTGTTTGTTGTCTTCATGGAGTGTTAGCAGTCCTACAGGAGGGTAAATGGGTGTTATCGAGCATGCTGATGCTATCAGATCTGGCAGGCAGGTGACAGAAGCCAATGAGAGCGAAGCCTCGACGACTCCAGCAGCGTTTCTTGGGTCGTGCTCACAGGGCAGCTGAAGCAGGTCCGTTCTAGCAGCTGATGTTGTTTCTGGATATCAGGGCAGAATGACAACAGGCGCTTTTACTGCTGTAGCCTGTAAAACCTAATCAGGCTTCGATATAACGATCTGATCAGCGTTTAATCATCTGGGCGTGATGTGTGTTAATGTTTGATTGTACTGACGTGTGGTTTCTGAACATGTGCTGGAGCTGAACTCTGATAACGCATCGCATCACCTGCAATCAAATGTGCAGCATCGACGTCACCTACGTCCACATAAAAGAGGAAGTAGGTCACTGTGGAGACACACATGCGATGTCTGGTTTTATGGTGAACATATATGGAATCTGGCAGTCTGACCTCACATTACAATATGAGATGGGACGGAGCGGCGTTGTGGCCACGTTAGGTCCAGTTTAGCCAGACCATGTCCTGTGGCTGCATTTAAATGAGTGTTTCTGTTTTCTATAGCTCTCCTTTAGAAGTGAGGCTGTTTGGCTGCTCAGGTCACTGACATGCAGCACATCAGCAGTTCTGGTACCTTTCAGAGTCCGTGTAAGAGCTCAGGTGTTCCTGGATACACCAGTACGTGCAGAAAGGCACAACCAGGTATTTGTTTGTTTCTTTTATTAACTCATTAATGAATGATTGCAGTTAACGTTAATGAAGCTTAATGAAAGGCAGGTGGATCGTCTGAAACGTTGATCCTGAATCATGTCTAAGGCCACAGAATGTACCTTTAAGGCCCAGTTTGTCAGAGCTGGCTGCACACAGCCTGACTGCAGCGGCCTGATGTTCTTCTGAAGACGGCTTTGTAGGTCGGACCAGAACCCTTACAGCTGCAGCGGGTCCAGCAGGCAGCGTCCACATCCAGAAACAATCCAGTGCAGTTACAAAAACCAGCTGGCAAGAAAGACTGAAAATCTCTTCGATGTACAGCAGAAGATGTGATCAGCTGTTCTGCCAGATGTGTGGCGTGAAGCCACTGAGACGACTCCTGGGTGACAGTCCAGTGATGTTGGGTTGGAGCAGGGCAACATGCATCACACCTGCCCGTCCTGATGTCCATGACGGTGTTATCTGACCATCGCTGAAGGCCACGCTCAGATTAGAGATGTTGGAAATAACGAAAACACACAAGACAGTATCGTGTTGGATCAAATGCTAGTTACAGCTTAGTGATGAGGATGGCGGTGCCTCTGGGTCCTGCGTTAGGTCCAAGTGTGTGATGAGCGTATGGTCACTGTTCGGTGAGATGATGTTCAGATGGAGGCTTTTCTGTGGGTCAGATAACATCACAGCAGCAGCAGCAGGACCAGCTGTAGCTCAGCTGTGGCGGTGAACCAGCTCAGGTCTGCATCGGACCGATTAGTCTTTGTGTACTGATCCGTTTGTCAGAGTATCAGAGCTACACGTCACCTGAACCAAACCTGTGAATTCATAACCATCTATTGTTGGTGTCTGGTCAGTGACTCTGGACGAGGTGACAGCATGAACCTCACTGATGCCTTCAGCTGCCGTGGTCACGTAGAGCGCTTTCAGCTCCACCCGGGTCGACTCTGAACCTCCGTCCTCTGCCTTTGATCTGAGACGGGCTTTCTAATCTGTCTCCTGGATCGCTCAGCAGACGCACACACATTCCCAGGACACGTACACACCAACACAGAGCGTCTCAAAACCAACAAACTCTGAAGCCAAATGATGGTGGCGCTCTGTAAACCCGCCTGCTATCTGCTGCGCTATCTCCACCCGGCTGCCGTCTGTTGTCTGCCAGCCGGGTCAGAGCCACAGCGTCTGTCCGCTCTCTGTGTTTGGTCCTCGTTAGTTGTGGAAGGCGCTTCGTTATGGCGCCCGTTACATCCTGCTTACAGCAAATAATTCAGAAAGTAATGAGGCTGTGGATTGTGTTTTCCTGCAGGCCTCTCAGGCGATTCAAACCCAACGCACTTAGCTGGCTGCTGTCTGGGTCTGTCTGGGAAGCTACGGCGAGGTGACCGCTGGCTGCTGGACAGATGATGGCTGTGAGTCTTCACTTCAGCCGGGCTCATGCACCGAGTCCTGACTGGATGCTGCAGCTCCGCTCTCTGTGTTTCTTACTCGGTGCTCGGAGGCTGTTTGCTTTTCTGCCTGATCCAATCTGAGGGAGTCTGATTCAGCCAAGCCACAAGAAGTAGAGCTTTTCATTGTAATGTACAGCTGATGCTGGAGATGGTGGAGGTGAGCGCTCGCCGTGCTGTTCCAGCTGCTTCTGCTTTGTGTGCCGCCAACAGTAGAAAACCAGGTCATGAGGTGTGACACACGGAGAAGAAAGTCCTCAGCTGTTAATGAGTTAATCCACGTGTGACCTGACTGGTTTGTACGAGTCATTTCTCAGCCTTTAGGAGAAGGTCTCTGTCACTTTAACACTGTGGTCTTCTCGTCCTCTTGCTCCTTGTCTCCTTTCCTTCCCCTCTCCTCCTCTCTCCTCTTCACTTGCATTCCAACCTGCACTTAATTAAACATAAGCAATCCCAACAAGATCCTCATTTAAACGTGTAAATCACTGTGATATGAAACGAGTCCCTGCGGTCGGATGATGCAAGCTCACCAGCTTGTAGCGTATTTCTGCATTTACAGAATATGAAAATGAAAACATGTGGCGTGACGATGAAGTGAAGCTCAGCAGGCGCCAGCGGGCTGATGTTCAGGGTTCTTCTTCTGGTCATTATTTTTATATGAAATGTTTTCTGTGTTGTTTTTTTATCCTTCCACTTGTTTCTGAGTTGCTCGTTAGTTTGGTTTTCATTTATTTTTGCCTCCATTAATGCTCATTGTTGTTCCAAAGGAAGTAAAACTAAATGATGCTGTGGTTTATTTGCCCATCTGTAGCCGGCAACAGGCTGGTGCTGAACCGTACCACTTCAGATTCAGAGTTAGGTTTGCTTTTCCTTTAATCAGCCAGTTGTGGACCGTTGTGTGTAGCTACAAGTCCTGCTCATCCTGGTCGCGTCATGATGTCAGAACCGTAGCTGGGTCCATAGATGGTAATGTGAGGACGTATAGAACTCATCAGTCCTCTGTTTACAGCAGCGTGGACAGAAAAGCCCAGCCGTGCTCTGGCTTTGGTTCTGAAGTATACGTTCAGTGAGGATGAGCAGAGCTGGCATTCGTTACATGAAAACATGGACTGCATTAAGACGATCTGTATCTCCCCCGTGCTGTTTTTCTTCTTCTCTTTGACTCTTCTCCAGCTACATTTCTGAGAAAACAGTCAGACAGTAGTAATCGAGAAAGCATGACTTTCTCGTTTTCGTACCCTCGTAGGATTATTTCAGTCTGGTGTGTGCTGGCTGAAGTTTAACTCACTGAGCTCTGGAGCCGAACAGCCGCCGAGCTTTAACTTGTCTTTAGCTCGTCTTGTCTTTAACTCACAGGTTTGCTCTCATCACCGTCTTTGAGCCCTGTACCTGTCTCCTGCAGCATGTCAGGGCATCAGTCAGCCGCTCTGGAGTAATGGGGAAAGCATGGAGTTCCCAGCAGAGTGACTCACTGCGAGCGAACAGCGGCCGTGCATGTGTGTGTGTGGGACGGTCAGAGTGTGTGTGGGTGGAAGGGGAGGCTGTCTATGTTGTGTGTGTGTGTGTGTGTGTGTGCGCTAACATGTTTGTGCAGTTTGGGCGTACTTGAGTCCATGTTTGTGCTTCCTGCTGAGCACGTGGTGGAGCCTCGGTGAAGGTCATGTGTTGGTGAAGTCACAGAAGCAAACTCACACCCAGGACGGTGCCATGAGGAAAACAACAGCTGGACTTCCTCACACCTTCGGCGCTTTGGTATCTGTCGTTAAACCACATCAGCTCCGGGCGTATTGGTTTATCGGTCAGCGTATGGCGTTGTCCCTTCATGTCCGACTCAGGTGTGTCCTGTGTTGTTGTCTTTAGATGAAGTCGGGCTAAAAGGCTCGATATGTGAGCGATGCTTGACATTCTTCAGCACAGTTTTTATGCCAGAAACGTTTCCCACAACCTAAAGTGGGATGTGCACTGCTGATGTTGAAGGAGAAAGAAGAGAGCATTCAGGACATGGGGGGTTGATATTATTAGATGTAGTTGTGATTATCTCTGGGGATGTAAACAGAAGATAGATAAACTTTACTGTCCCTCATTGGGGACATGTCCATGTTTACAGCAGCTGGATGAGGCGTGGGAGAAGCAGGACAACAGTACCACTGTCCTGTGATACTGAAGAACATCCCAACACCAGCGATAAACGAGGGAGAACACTGCTTTAGGTCGATATGCAGCAGAGCTCTGACCACATCTGTCTCTGCCTTTGTGAAGCGCTATGAGATGACCTGTTGTTGTAAATATGCGCTATACAAATAAAACTGAATTGAATTGAATCGCATGAAACTTTCTGAGTTACTCCCGTTACTCTGCTTTTCTCTCGTTCCTCACCGCTGCTGCCTGGGATGCCTTCAGACAGCTCCTGGTCCTTCACAGCCACTGGCATTTAGCACAACAGTCAGAAATACAGGACTAGACATTGTGGTGTTACAAGCAGCCAGCAGTACCATGAGGAGGGATTTACTGACCGTCCAGCAGCTAGCAGCTAGCTTAGCCTTGGCTCTCAGACGTTCTGAGCTAAGCTCTGCTCTTCACACAAACCTCCAGCGGTAACTGAAGCAGACTGACTCCTGATTGTGAGCGTACCTGTGGTTCACCTTTAGTAACCAGACATGAACACAACATTTGAATGTACCAGCCGTGTTGGTAGCGGATCGCCTCCTTCATCACACATGAGCCCGACATGTGTTGTCTCGCTGCTTTTATGGACTGCTTGAAAGGACTTTGTCTCATTCAGGATTTGTGGAACACTAAAATAACCTTTAATTGACACTTGTGCAGTCCTCTTATTGTCCCTGAGTGCACATGAAGCGTCTTAAATGGGCTTTAAATGTATGCTTACAGACGTCATGTGTTTTGGTGTCTCTGCTTTCAGAGAACCGCTGCTCTCACTGTAATGACACCGGGTCAGATTGGACAGGTGACGATGTTCCTACGGTACCAGCAGACCCGTTCACTCCTCTTTTCTTGTGTATATGTTCATGCACTGAGTGTGTTTCTGAGCGCTGCATAAAGCAGCAATCTGCAGCTATCTGCTTCATGTCTTTATAATTGCTCCCAGCAGAGGAATGGCGCCAGTCAAACGTACATGGACGCGCACGCACACACACACACACACACACACACACACACACACACACAGAAACCCATAGCAGCGATCATGAGCAGAGTGTGGCAGAGCAGAACCGGGCAGAGGCTGCTGGCTGGCCGACCCGCTGGCTTATGGACTTGGACTCGGCTTGGTTCTGCTATCATCGGCAGCATGTCGAGTGTTTGTGCGCTGAGTGTTCATGCGTGTGATATAACGTGTTTTTGGGCTCTGACGACAGGCCAGCGGATGACACGGACCTGACGTGTCTGTCGTGGTGAGAATGAAGCTGATTGGTCGACAGAGGAGCTGCTCCAGGATCAGCTCTGCGTTGTGACCCCAGCAGATCAAGAATCGTAGTTTAGAAACGATCTTTGTCCTCCGCTGTTGGGTTTCTGGTCTTGGTGGATGTTGTGTGTGTATTTTGTTGTTGCTGTTTGTGACGACGGATTGGCTGAGCCGGTAATTGATCAGATTGTGTGTGTGTACACGCCTGTGGCTGCGTGTGTGTGTGTGTGTGTGTGTGTGAGGCTTTGTGGGATAACGCAGAGCAGATGTGGGCGGGTAGGTGGGTGTATGTTTAAAGAGCCTGTCATTGGTTCATACAGAGCAGATGTGAGTTGGGCCATCGTCGTCCTCTGGCTACCAGCGGTACTGAATCAAACTGTTCTGCAACATTTCAGACGCTCGACCAAGAAGCATAAACCTGACTCACAGCACGAGGCCCGTAGACGCTGTCATGCCGTTAGGACGTGTGGTCGGTCAGAGCACTGGTGGATACATGGGCAGATGTTTAGGTCCAGACACAGACTGGAGCTTCAACTGGGACACTATCGCTGTGGAATTTTCCAAACCACAGTTATAAAACGCTGCGGTTTACGGTAATATTGTGGTGCTGCCAGCTGACTCCAGTTGAGCGTAGTCCAAACAGTTCAGCGCTGTTAAACACAGCCAAACATGTCGAGTGGTGAGATCACATCTACGCCTGATTTTTGTTAATGGAAAACTTTGCTTTGTCACCTTTTTGTATTTGGTTTGTTTAGGTTCACTTTACATTTACTAGAAAACCAGAGTGTGCAGCAAGTCCCAGCGTTCCTGGTTTGTGTTGGTTTAGCTGACAGTCTCATTTCTAACTAAGTGGATTGTGTGAGATGCTGTTTGGTTGCTTGCAGCCAAGATGTGAGCCTATTCCACCAGTTTGATGGTCTGGGAACAACTACATCTCCTTCTCCAATAACCAGCCGTGATGTTACACACTCGGAGTGGTTCTGGTGTCTGTTCACAATAGTGTTCTGCACAGTGTTGTGATGTCGCACATTGGTACCGCGGTGCTCAGTGAACAATGAATTCTGTGTAGTGCTACACCCCTACAAGAAGGTCTGCCATGGCTGGTGCTGGCAGCCAGGGAGCTTCCACTGGACAACATCTGCTTGGCCACTCTGTCTGTGGTCACTCGGTTCTCTCAGGAGTGCTTGAGCACCACGACGCTGGAACAAAATGTCTTGGCTTATATAAGTGATTTTAAATGCAGACTTTATGAAGCTGGTTAGCAAGCGAGAGAGCTGTTGGATATCTGGCTGGAAAAAATAAATGCCCTGTGTTTAGGTCACAGAATGACATCAGTCCCGGTAATCAAGCCTCGCTCTGTAATCTGCACAAAGCTGCACATTTCTCATGTTCGATACCTTCTCTGGAAACCCTGAAGGTGATTGACGGAGGTCACGTCAGCGATGCCTTTTCCTGCTGTGCTGAGCTTCATCTCTGTTCAGCTCATAGCACATTAAAGATGTTCTCGATGTTGGTGGAGGACGTGGATGATTTAAGAAACAGAAACATACAATACATACAATCCTGTTCCCGCTGTCTGTTTGCTCAGAGGACGGAGCTGTGCTTAGCGGGGCGACTTTAACTCCGTTCTTGGACCCCCAGAGCTTCTTCAGATCTTCTCCAGCACCACCATGGCTCCTCACAGGAGGCTGGAGATTCAGGCTGTGGTTAGCGCTAGCGGCGTTTACGGTGGCACTCAGTACCAGGATGGAGGTTGTGTTTCTTCTCATCCCTCTTCAGCAGTGTAATATGAACATGTCACACCTTGCAGCAGATCGATGTCTGTCTGGTTGGGCTGCTGCTGTTTAGTACAGCTCAGTGTTCCTGCTTCCTCTCCATCAGCAGCCGTCCTCCAGGAGTAACTGTACAGATGGTACAAGGCAGATGTCTGAGAGGGATCCAGCTGCTGCCGACGAAGTGGTGTCACAAAGTCATTCAGCATCAGCTCAGCTTTTGTTGGTCATTATCTGGTATTTATCAGATTTCCATATTTCCTGGTTTCCTCACCAAGATCGTGCCTCAGCGACAAACACTCGGTGGGCTTCAGGATCAAGCTGGTTTTCTGCAACATTTATTTAAAAATGAGGCTTGGATCGTAGCTCCACCAAGTAGCAGAGAAAGTAAATGAATGTTTTGTGTTTTATCTTCATAAATGACTGAAGAGTGAACCAGCTACCGGCTCCAGTGCCGACTACCGTCCTGGGATCGGCCGACCGGTCATCTTGGTTCAGATCTAGCAGCATCAGACGTGCACACGGGACCAAAAAGCTCTGAAGCTGAAACTACCACCAACACGTACAGTCAGAGGTTCAGCCCGATTCTCAGCTTCTTACCCACAAGCCACTGAGCTGGAATGTTCCCAGAAGGATTACTGCTGTTGCTGGTGTCCATGTGAACTCACAAAGCGTCTTAACGCCTCTTTTTCTACTTTAGGAACAATTGTTTGTGCCATTTGGGGGATGTGTTTACAATTCAAGTAAGAGACACGACGAACGACGTGTCGGGACTCGTACACGCTCCAGTACCGATCCGTTCCCTCTCAAGGTTGTGTTTGAAAAGCAAGAAGAGAACAATAGAGGAAGAAAAAAAGTATTGGGTGAGCATTTGTATGCAGGATTTTTGTTGATCACGTTTGAGCTGCTTCACGCTTTGTTTGTGTGAAACCGTAGATTGTCGGCTGCATAACCGTCCAGTGAGGTGGG
>NW_007578517.1:23491-25416 GCF_000690725.1 Stegastes partitus | reverse complement strand
TAAATACCTGTTGCTTTCTCGTAGGACACCTGATGCTCTGTGTTTCAGCAATCTGTCTCTGTATCCGAGTACTCCGGTGCACATGTGTGATCGCAAACCGACAGACGTGTGTGTGTGTGTGTGTGTGTGTGTGTTTGGTTCAAACTCACCCCATTATGCATCTCGGTGTGTTTGTTTATATATGAGGTTGGCTGCAGTATCACAAACTTGTATGCTCGCAGCACTGCGGTCTTCATTCAGCTGTGTGTGTGTGTGTGTGTGTGTGTGTGAATAGCTGGCATATGGTAGCCATCTTGCCCTGGCGGCAGAGCTGGAGGAAATTCCAGCGTTGTAGAGCTGAGGCCAAGATACTGCTGCTGTTGCCACACACACACACACACACACACACACACACACACACACACAGAAAATAGTACAGGTTTGTGATATTTGTGCCAAACTTGCGCACACAAAGTAATATTTTTACTTTTTGAAAGGACTAATAAGTTGATGGAAAATTCTCTTTTCGGTAAGAAGCTGTTTCACATTTACGTTCCCAGATTTCTCTGTAATGCTCTGACTCTGTCTGACTTTTAACACACACACACACACACACACACACACACACACACACACACACACACACAGGCCCTGGTCTGTGGACTGGCTAGGTGCTATCTCTGTACACACATGGCAGCCATTACTCTTTGTGTGTTTAGGCTTGGGCAGAAGTTGGAAGTAACCGGACCGCTGGATAGCACCGGCTGGGTTTAGTCTCTGTAGGGTCCGCTCTGCTGTCAGCCGCGGTGGAACGTATTTATTCAGGGCGATGTGCTGTCCATCTATCACGCTGTGTTTGGTGTGAGGCTGTGCAGGAGTCCAGCTGTATGTCTTTGTCCTGTGTTCGCCGAGGCCTCCGATACGCTCTCATTCGGCGCTACGCCTCCGTTAGCAGCCAGAACCTCATCGCAGTATTAACACAATGTTTTCACAGGAAACCACAAAACGGCAGAACACAAACATTGAGCTGTTGCCAGAGTAAAGATGAGCGGTGTCTGATTAAGTGAACACCTTCCTCTACTCTGCCTTCCTTTCCTTCCTGCGTGCCTCACTCTGTTCTTAGTAACACACTGTTTATGCCCATCGCCTTCTCTTGTCCTTCCAGGAACACGACCTGCTTCCTTATCTCATGTCATGCCAGCCGGTCTGCATTAGACGTGATTCTGATGCCTGACTGAAGCTTTTTTTCTGGACTCTGATAGCATTTATCCTTCCCTCTGTATGTTTTTATTATCTTGGTAGTTTTCCTGCTCTTTGATTTTTAGCTGTTGCTAGGACCAGTCCAGTTTATGCTGACCAGCCTGGACAGAGCTAACGTAAGAATCTGGGAGAGAAAAAAACAATCTGGTGGAGCTCCAGTGGGTCTTCAGAGCCAGATGCTGTCATCTAACCAACCATTGAGCTGATTCATTCAGATGATGGTGCAGAGCGAAGTGGCCGGACGCTGGACACGCCGGCCTCCTGACAACTGGTCCAACGTCACATCTTCATGCTCATCTATTGGATGTGAAGACAAGGAAGCTGCTTTTACATGTGGACTCCTGTCGTCACTTTGTGCGCTTGGCAGTGAAGAAGCGTGTCAGGGTGAGAACAAAACCAGCGACTGCACAGCTGTATCTGCAGCTCGTCTCACTGGCACCTCCGGTCCTCACATGGCCATCCCTCAGAGCTAAATTTAATTGGCAAAAACCAAACGGACATCGGTGCTCAGTATCATCTAGTAATGAGGCTGGAACAGAGATAGGAAGATATAGAAAGACAGCAGAGGCAGAAGAGAGCGATGGGGTGGATGAGCTGTTTGATCCAAGCAGCACCAGGTGTTCATCAGGCTGCATGCTGCGTGATGCTACAGCTGATTATTAAACACAGAACCGAGCGGATCACCT
>NW_007578517.1:6004-23336 GCF_000690725.1 Stegastes partitus | reverse complement strand
CACACACACACACACACACACACACAAAGACAGAACTCGATGGGCACACATTTAAAGGCTGTGTGTGTCTCTGTGTCACGCTCCGTCTACATACGTGTCCTCCATGAAGCCAGAGCTGTTCTGAGCAGCTTGCATTTGGAAACAAAAACACACGCGTGTCAATCAGCAGCGTCGTTATCGCCTGGAAAGGTCACACAGACGGGCTGCTGGGCGATCGCCATAGAGACCCGGTAAACAGCAGAGCCGGCCCGGCTGACCTCCGTGTGTTGGTTCAGTGCACCTACACACTCTCACACACACGTCTGTACACGTATGCTGCTGAACTCCCTCATTTATCATCATTCTGGACACAAGAACACACAGTGACACACACACATGCAGCAGCAGGCTGATCCAACATCAGTCTGTGTTAATCTTTAATTGATGCCACCTCTAATGACCTGTCCTCCTGAGCAGGACATCCTGGAATCGTTTGTTATGTCGCCGCACTGCCAGCAGCAGAGAACGGGCGTCAGGACACTGATCTGACTGGAGGGACTTAATCTGACTACATAAATGTTTGTGCATCCTTTCGTCAGCTTGTTTTCGCTCATTCAACACCTAGCGCTGCCTTTCCTTCCCTCTGTTCATTGTAGCCTGTGGTAAGCCTCTCTCCTCCCTTCCCCCTTCTCCTTCTCTGTCTTTATGCCCTCTCGCTGTCTTGTTTCTGCTCTTGTAAAGCTGGCTGAATGTGCAGTGGCATGCCAGAGTGTGTGTGACTCACCGTGTGGGATTGTGCTGCCACAGTGAGGGCTGGCTCACAGACAGCCCTTCTGGATGGGATTACTCATTGTCAGTGTGCGCCACCTCATTTTACTATCAAGTCCTTTTTAGCATCAAGGCTCCTTCTGCCGACTCTCAGCACTGCTGCTGCTCATTGTGCTCGTCCCGGTGCTTCCAGGCACAGCGATTGTTTGGCTTTCTCCAGGATCCCCAGACTCCACCGCTCACTTGCTTATTACTGCTGGAAAAGTCTGGGAGGAATGTTTCACTCAGGAATTTTTACATGCCCTGTTTCAGCAATTATTTTAATCACACTGTGGTTAAATTGGAGCAGTTTTATTTTCAAGAGCGAGTTGTGTATCTGCTGCATGTGGGACGTTTGTTGCTCTGCATCTTTGGCCATGCGGGACTTTGTGGGTGCATCCCAGTGACAGTATCCATGGCTACACCCCCCGTCAGTTCTGGTTCTGGCAGGAACGGTTAGAGTAGAAAGCTGGTTGGTGGGGGTGAGTCAGAGAATAGGCTTGTGATCTCACACACACACACACACACACACACACACACACACACACACACACACGATGAAACTGGAGAATCTCACAGCGCTGCTTGGTGCTTTGGTCTGCTGTTAGCAGTTAGCGGCGTAGCACGGTGGCTGTTCTGCTCTGAGAACTACGGGTCAGAACCCAGAAGGCTCAATGAGAACCACAGCACAGGTGACTGAGGGGTACGTATCCTACGGACATGTTTACGCTGGATGGACGTGTGGTTTTTCCCATTCAGCTTCAGAAGCACCGTCACCAGCTGCTGAGGGAAAGTGGTTTGTGGTAGCGGCAGGTTTGCAGAGGGTCCAGAAGTCGTGCTCCTTCAACAGGGAGTTTCAGTATCGCACCGATAGGCTAACAAACGGGCTTAGCTGTGCTTTCACTGGGATTACTGGGCTGTCATCACTGATTTTCTCAGCGTCCGAGTTAAAACAACACACGGTGGTTTGGAGGCCGTGTTTGTGTGGACTCAGGTTTCCTTTGACATTACACCCAGGTTCAGCTGACTTCTTATTTTTACTGTAAAGTGACCATAACTGGTTAGAAGTCCATTTGGGAAAGGTGACCAGACAGTTCCCCCGATCTGCTTTTCTTACTGCTCACCCTCCGTTGTTTTATTTAAATATTCATGCAAATCTCTTTTTTAAAGAATCTGCTAAAATGTACAGAACACAGATGAAAAGACGGCTTTCTGTCCTTCTGTTTTCTTTCTTTTCAGCTCTGGCTCCAGCTGGTTCTGGTCCATAGCTCAGACTACAGCAGTCACAGTCCGGCACCAGCATCAGTCACACCTACGATCAACCAGGAATCTCCCCCAAAATGCAAAACATAAAAGGGGAGATGCAAATCCCATTGAGCCGTCACTAAACCGTAAGGAAAGGGGACGAGCTGCTCACTGAAGCAGATACATGCCCATGGATCGGTGTTTCCGTGGCAGCTTCACACCTCAGCGTGGCCTGTGATGGATCAGCGCTTTGGGGTGGAACCTGAGATCCTTAATCTACAACCTGTTGCCCGTTTGTCGGCACACCTAGTAGCACAGCTGAGTCAGCGCCTTGCCTTTCTGTTCAGACTGTGTCGGCCGTATTTAGGTCTATTTAAAATTTAAAATGCACACTTTGAACTAGAGATGCACATTTCAACAGTTATGGTCATCATTAGGGCGTTTCTCTGTAGATGACTGCTTTTAGCACCGGTTCGTTTAAAGACGACAGTGACGTGTGCTGAGGTTTACATAGAAAACAGCAGGTGGAGGTGTTCTGACATCATCACTGTGCGCCGGTGAGCAGCAGATTAACACCCTCATGTCTTCTCCTGTTTGTCTTCCACTGCCGTCCCATCACTATCCGGATTATTTTGCCCACAACACCGTTCATCAGCGTCGCTCATCATCGCTAACGGCAGCCAAACACAACACTTTGTTCTCTTGATGAAAGCTGGATTTATTTATTTGTGGGTTAAACAAACAGACGGTGTGTTTGGCAGAGATGCCCAGAAGCAGGTTTCATCTCCCTGAAGATCTCCTGTAAAGTTCTGTTCATGTGTAGCCGGTATCACACAGAATGTACGGAAGTAGCAGCAGCGCGATTAGTTATCGGACGTCGGTGAGCACGGTGGGGACCAGCAGAGAAGTTAGATGTTGATTAGTTGTCAACATCATCACGTTTTTGTAGAACATGGAGGCATTACCGATGGACCAAGACAACAAGAACCTCCGTCATGAAGTCTGAGTGTGATGAAGCTGGTGATGGGACGCTGCTGTAGCAGGAAGTCACATTTTTCCAAAAGCACACAACCAGTGTCTGACCCTAACCCTGCTGCCTTTAAGGGTTACCAGGTAGGGTTAGGGTTAGTAGATAGAGTCAGTAGATAGGGAGTCAGTAGGTAGGGTGATCGGATAGGGTTATTAGTTAGGGTTTGGGTTATCAGATAACACGTATAAGTACCTACATTTAAATGCTGACAGCTGATTCAGAGCCATTGAATAACTGCAGTTCACCATCAGAATCGTCTGTTGCTTCTAATGTTTGTAGATTTTTCACTCCAGATGTTTTGCTGCAGCCCTCTCATGTTACCAGCTTTTTCTTTTTCTGTTCAGTCTCTTGCCGTGTGTGGATGCACTCATGCACAGCTGGTATAATGGAATTAAATTCAACCTAAAATGTTTTTTTTTTAACTTTTAAAATCAATATAGAGATTAATAAATAAAAGTAAACACGTAAACCAAAGCTTTCCCTTCGCATGCAGCAGCACAGTGTTCCAGTAAATATGGAAACCAGCGGCGTGTTCACAGATGAGGCTGAATCAATGAAGGCGTCGTCTTTGTCCTGACGTGGGCGTCCCGGTCTGAGCCCGTCAGCACACTGAACAGAACCTCCTGCAGCTGGAGGCAGAGATGAACTCAGTGTTTCTAGCTGTTCTTCCTCCTGTTGCCTCCATTCAAGTGTCCTCTACTTTCTAAACCAGCAGTTCTATAAACTCAGTGATCGTCAGCCTCCGTTCCTCTTTGTCAACGGTTTGTGTTTGACATTGAATGAGTCTGAGCAGATGAGAGGAGCGCTCTGCTGCTTGGTAGTGACTTCATCAGACCGTCTCAGCCCACAGAGTGTGTCGGTGGGTTTCTGTAGAGCCGTGAACGCTTTAAACAGTGAAGTAAATGATGAGTAGCTCGCAGAAGAAGGCAGCTTTGAGCACCATCACCCTCTTTGCTGCATTATTGCTTTTGGCAGAGAACTGCTACCTTTCAGTTTCCAGAACCGGGCTTGATTTCAGTTTCACCGTAGCAAAGGTTTCAGTTTGCTTATAAGGAGAGTTAGAATAACACAGCGGACTGGTTCTGTTCAGGTCTGGGCCTGAACCCACCTCTCTACCATGTGTTCACTTTATAACACGTCTGCTTCTGTATGTCTTTGTGCTTTTCACATTTTAAGTCTTTTTTTAAATTTTTTTCTTGAGCTCCAGTTTACTTCCCTACTTTCAGGTGGAGTTAGAATCTGTGTGAAATGTTCTGGTTCGGTCCAGAGTTCTGATGTGGGGCAGCCATGTTGTCTTCATGTTTTTCATGTTGGTCTTGTTTGTCCAGGAACACCTACCTGACCAGGAAGTCATCACGCTGACTGTAATGTCCCTCTCTCCTCCAGGAAGTGCATTTTAAGCATATCTAAGCAGAGTTTCCCTGTTTTTCTGGAGGGCGTAGCTGCTGCGTGGGATAAAGTTTTACGACTGTCTTATCTGTGACAGCCGATTTTCTCCCTGCTAGTCATAAATTTATGTCTTCCATGACAATAAAGATGCTACAGGAGCTTCACAATCTGCTGCAGGTTGAACTGGGCTGATCAAACGCTTTTAGTGCTGATAAAATCAGAGCGACTCACGATAAACCACTGACAACACTGGCTAGCCTAGCAACAGGCGACAGACCTGCAGTGTGTCCATTCAGAACCACCGGCTGAGCACGGAGGTCTCATCTAAGACATGAAAGCCTTTGTCCAGAGTGGAGGGCTTCTCCTGAGCTGTTCAGGTTTCTGTTATGAGCGACAGTCACAGTGTTGGTTGAAGTAGTTCCTCATAACGTCTTGTTGTTTGTTTTCTTCTCATTATGTTAATTAGCTGTTTCCTCAGTAGAACCTCCTCCCACCACTTCATCTCCAGCCTTCAATCCCTGTCACACAGCAGCAGCTGTCAGGTTTTACTGGATCCTAGTTCTGAGCAGAAACCCTCTGACTTTGAAGTCCGGTGGGGAAACGTTGTGGTCCATCTGGGTGCTGCTCCGCCTCCCAGAAGAACCAAGAAGATAAACACAAACATTCAGAATCCTTGTTGTCCAGTTCTACTCATGGCCTGGATCTGCTCAGAGGTCTGAACTCCACAACATGGAGGACCAGACCGTACCAAACTGGCACCAGCATCGTTCATCTTTCTGCACCCTGCAGGCAGCTCTCAGGTCTTCCCTCACGTTCCTCAGCTGCCTGCAGAAATGCTCACGTTCACCGTTCCCTGAACGCATCGGCAGCTTTACGACTGTCAGTGTGTTCATGCACAGCTCAGGAGCTCAGGAGGGTTTCTACTCCTTCAGCTTCACGCTGCATCAAAGTGTTTCCTGTTGTAGGGCGGCCTAAACCTTTGTGCATGCTCCAACTACACGAACCTCCCGCAGACCCTGAACTAGAAAACAGTATCGACTTGAGGTACTTCTGGAAAAGAACTGCTGTGCATTTGTGTGATTGGTTAAACGCTCCTCTTCTGTAGCATCTTCACCATAAAAGTTCCTGCAGTGCAAAGCTTCTAAACTTTAGGGAACCTGCTGATGTGAAGATCCAGAGAGCAGTGGTCACAAACCCGTTTAGTTCTTCAGCACAGTCACAGACCTTTTATAGTGGTTCCTCTTTCTTTGACTCACACTATCCAGGAAGACGCTGAGCTGAGCTGTTAGCGGGACACAGATATGCAGCTGAAAGCCAGCGTCCGTCTCACCTCCACACTGCTGATCCAGCACAGCGTGAAGTCAACGTAGATGTCCGATTGTGGGTTTAAAAAGCCACCGAAGTGTTCAGCAGTGTGATTAGAAGGTTTCTGAAGCTAATCATTCATCACATGCAGGTCTGTCTACGTATATACAGACCTGCATGTGATGTGTATATATGTCACATATCAATAACATTCATGCTCACAGGTAGTCTGCCAACATACTGACGGTAGAAGTTTCACTGTCTTAACGGATTGGTGCTTCCTACAGACCATCACGGTGCCTGAACGTAGAGCTGTTTGATGTAGAACCTCTGTCTGTATGCTTTTATTTTAATACACTGATGTTAATGCAGGGAGCTAGAAACGTGTGCCGTAGTATCAGCCCCAGACCGCAGCATAATCAGAACAATACAATGGACTGTACTGTGCACTCTGCTGGCCCAGTTGCTTCTACGTCGTGCACATCTGGGTTACATTTTAGCGCCGATGTGTTCGGCTGATTTACAGTACGAACCTGAAAGATGGATCATTTCTCCAACACGAGTGGAGCTCGAGTTTTACTTTTCCCAGAGTTTCTGGGAAAATATGGCCGGTGGAAACAAAAAAACAAATATTTCCAGCATATTTTCACTTTTGTTTTATATGGAAAATGTGTTTTTCATTAAGAGAAAAAACATGTAATTTTCTCTGCTCCGCGAGCCAGAGATGGAGGCGAACAGTGAACATGTCTGTTTGTCCACAGCCCGGTCCGAGGCTCAGTTCTGATATTAAGCAGGAAGCGTGTGCAGCTTGATTTGTGCAGCGATTACCTGCAGCACGTTGTTTCCGAGCTGTTTTCACCGGGCCGTGGACTTTCTATAGTGAGGAAATTGACCAAAGAAATGGAAAATTCAGCTTGTTCACGGAAACATTTTTCCTTTAATGTCCATTTTCTTGCACAAAATGGAGTCTGATGATGATGATGATGATGATGATGATGATGGGATGATAGCGCTGCTGCTGCTCGTGTGGACGCTCAGTGACGGAGCTTCTAGCTTTATAAACACCTCCTGATCATGACCTCCCTCCTCAACGCTCTCTCCCTGTGTCTCTAGATGCCAGGCCTCCTGCTGCCCAGTCCTGTGTGTCTGACAGTCATCTGGTTTCTATCTTGGTCACTGCGTTCCAGTTGTGCTCAGATTTGGACTGATGAAGGTAACACACACACACACACACACACACACACACACACACACACACAGATAAACTGTATAGGGATGTCTGTGCCATCAGATTGTCAGATGCATGAACACAGGCGTCCTGTTGGGATCAGCCGTGGGTTCCTGGACTGTTCTGCTGCTCTCAGCTTATCTTGACTCAGAGCTGCTGGCATTCAGAGCTACTTCACAACAAAGGAAACACATCCAAAGTTTAAATAGGAACAATGAGGTTTACCGTAAAACAATGACACATTTTTCGATGGAAAACCTCGACCAGAGAGCTTGTTGTCATGACGCAGGTCTTTGTGGGATGCACTGCTGTTGGAGTCCTCAGCAGACAGGAGTCCTGCTGTCTCCAGGTGATGTGTGCCTGATCTCAGGGCCTGCACGGCATTAAGGCTGCTCTGCCTCTGTGATTGGATCTGCTTCATCAATCAGCCCCATAGTCCCTCCAACAAAAAGAGCCTTTTTCAGGTGAAGCTGTCAGAGTTTTCCTTCCCATGTGCTTCACCCTGCAGCAGCTCCACAGCCTCCCTGTTTTTTATTGTTTGGAAAGTACTGAGTTTCATCCAGCTTGCACTTTCTGCGTCCACCCTGATTTCAGCGTCAGGAGAAACCTGCAGCCTTCCTGTGTGTGTGTGTGTGTGTGTGTGTGTTTGTGCATGCGGGTTGTGTGTACTTAAACGCATGTTTGTGTGTGCGTGTGTGTGTGTGGTTTGGCGTGTGTGTGAGCCTGTGCACATGTCTGGGCGCTCTCGCCAAAGGCAGAATCAGATATGAGTGGAACGCTGCGGGTTTGGGGAATAATGTACTGCTCTGCCAATAAAACATGAATACACACATTCAGAGCAGCCAGCACATTACACCAGGCTCCAGGTAACGCACACACACACACACACACACACACACACACAGAGGGAGGATAGAGTGTGTGTGTGTGTGTGTGTTTGGTGGTTAAAGGGAAAAGAAGATCTGGTTAGAAACTGCAGAGAGAGGCGCAGGATAAAAAAGACAAAGCGGGAGCCGTCAGAGGAGAGAGACGTTCCTGTAATCTGAATTCATGTTTCATTACATTTAAATCCGTTGCCGTGGCGTTTGCCGGCTGTAGCTGCGTGTTGTGTGGACACAGTCAGGGCTGGATGAGTAATCGGTTTGTTATTGACATTGCTGTTTAACTCCTGGTATATAATTAACAGAGTCTTAACAAGTCGTAGAAAGTGGCTGGTGTTGGTGTGTCGAGGGGCCGATGCACCGACAAGGATTCCTCCATGAGCCTGATGGCTGATCTATACATCTGGAGGAACCGTGAACATCCTGGTGGTGGAGTAACACAGACCTACATCTAACTTCACTGGAGCAGAATAAAACTCATTTAAGCTGTTCTTCTTTAAAACTCTGAGGGGAGACCTTCAGGCCTGTAGAGCAGCTGGTCCAGTTCCTCTGAGAAGGTAGCCTGAGCTTCAGCAGCTGCTCTGCAGTCAGTCTGTACACATCATCACTGGGATGTTCTACCGGACCTGGTGAACAGAGCAGGTCTGATCAACAAGCATAGCGCTGCTTGTGAATGTGATGCCAGTATTTAAAGACGTTGACTTTCCTCTGAACAAATGTTTGAACCAGGTCCTGAGCTCCAGGCAGCCATGCTGGACTGGGCACCGCCGTACCGTGTGTGGTGCTAACACATGGCTGCAGGATTAGACGCAGTCACAACATTACCCAAACCGTTTATATCTTATTGACTTGACCTCACTTCTAGTTTCTGCTCAGATCATTTGGGTTTGTTTGTGTGATGGTCTGTCTGCTTCCTTTCTGATGCTTTCACCTGATCCTGATGATAAGGAGGAGCACTAACGACCCACGTAACGAGGGGGAGGAGCAACAACCCCCAATTGAAACCCAAACTCAGGTGTTAGTGTCTCCTTCAGGATATCAGTATGTGGAACTCCCAGCTAGTCAGTCAGAGCTGATGGAGCCTCTTGGATGAAGGTGGAACGTCTTCAAGGACCTCAAGCAGGTCCAGTTGCTTCGACTAATCTACCAGAATAACCAGGACCTGGAGGACTGAGGATCTTCACAGACATGATCCTGATGATTAACATTCCAATGAGCTCAAACCATAATGAGAGCAAAGGAATCAGGTGCCTCCTTCTTGTTCCTGACTGTGGAGCTTTGGGATGCCTGCATCTTCCTGACGTCTGTCTTCTAGCTTCACACGACTCTGCTGACTCATGAACCGTGTTGCTGTTCACGTTCACTAACGAAGCCCAAAATTAGCAGCTTCCATTTCTTCTTTCTTTGTAGAAACTCTCAGTGGGCTCCATTGTTCTCCTCCATGTATGCATTTGTCTCCTTCACTCAGATATGAATGCAGACACAGAACCACTGCAGACTTCTGCTTCATTTTGTGCAGCCGCTGACGGCAGAAAGGGCAGAAAGTGATCTCAAGGTGCCAGTGAGCACCGAGCAGCCAGAGGCCTTCAGTAGGGCCTTGGTCCTGAGTGTGTGTCGGCTTTAATTTAGGATTAACTCAGCTGCTCTCTGAAGGGCACATGAGGTGATTGTAGGAGGGAAAACTAATATAAATACAGCAAGTTAAATAACAGCATCCTGAAAATGCTTCAACTGTTCCCCTCCAGTCTCACAGGTTAGAACTGATGTCACATTTTCCCAACAATACGCTGGAGGTTCAGGCTTCACGCCGTCCGTCACAGCGTTCACTCGTATTAGAGGAGACAGAGGAAGGCTGAGTGTATGAAAGATGAATAAGGAAAAGCAACACAAACAGCGACCGGGGGCAGATCGCTGCTGCTGAGGGAGGAGAGGCCAGCGGGGAGTCTGCATGCCTGGCTGGTCGAGGTGTGAATTAATGAAGGTGTGTGCGTGGCAGGCTGGCAGTCACAGGGATGTTTTTCCACTAGATCTACAGTAAATGCCAGCTTTCACATTACGAAGCCAAGCCAAACACACACACACACACACACACACACACACACACACACACACTCACACTCGCACGGTGCAGATGGAGTATCAACTCTGCAAATTACTACAGTCACCACAAATATTTGCTCAGGTACACACTGCACTTAGTATTCCTTCAAATCTCCACCACCAGCCGCCGGCTAGCAGCTTCCAGCTAACGGCACTGATGCTAACTGTTCCTTCTGTCACACCAGGTGTTCACGTTCATCCACCTTGAATTACTTCATGCATTCTTATTTGCTGCTGGGTCTGAACTCGGGACAGTGTTGGTTTTGTGTGCACAGGTTCAGATGAAGGGTCCGTGGGTTTTATTTGTGCCGCTCTGGGCAGGTCTCTGAGTAAAAATAGTTCTGATTAATATTGCAAACAGCGAGCACGGCTGAAGCGGACTCGTCAGAACGCGGCCGGTTTGGTTCATCAAATGGAGTTTCTTGAAAACGTCCTACAGGAGCCACAGAGGAGATTGCACCAGGCTTCACGGTGTTCAGCTGGAGACAGAAGAAAAGCTCAAACCATGAGCAGATAGAGCAGAAGGCTTCTCCGTCTCCATCACAGTTTGGTGATGTTGGATAGAAACAAATACTTCAACACTGGTTCTGCTTTTAAAAGCCGCCTCCTTCCACACGTCAGCCTGTGGTGTCACACTACTGCCTGATTATTAATATCTTAAAGGTCCGTTGATCTTTTCACTGCACCTTATATGTCACTTTTTTTGCTTTAGTCCTTGTGCAGCTGGAAAACAAGATTCTACTGAATCAGTCAATCTTCTGGGCAGGTCAACCAGGAGCTGATCCTCAGTGATGACAGCAGCATCCGGTCTCATTACAGCAGCTCATGATGTCAGCGTTGGTGTCTCACATGTTTCTAAATGGACTTTAAGAGTCTGTATCATGAATTATCTGTAAATGCTCAGCTGCTCCTGCGTCCATTATTAAAGTGCTCTCAGAGTGGATTTCCTCACTCATACTCATACTATTTTAACGGTTATGATAATAAACATTATACAAACATGTACAACCCCCGGAGCAGCTTCACACTGTGTCTGCTCAGCTCGGTGTCGGCAGGATCCGAGCCTTGTACGGTCATGTTATTGTCACACTGCTGACTGGACTGTAAATGGTGGCGCTTGGATCCCGTTAACACAGACGATGCAGACACATGGTATGTCTGATTGTGAAATGTGTGGATACCAGACAACGATGTGCTTCAATATGTCATGTGATGTCTGTGTTCGCAGTGTCGGCTGTGCAGTACGGGCGCTTGGACTCCAACGTGACACTGGCATGTGGGAAGTCGCAGATCGGGTAAGAAAACCAGCAGCAGCAGCTCAGAGGAGTCTTAAAGAGCTGCTTTTACTCTCATTATTAGCAGCCACGGTCAGTAGTAAGCCACACATTTCTCACTGAGGTCCAGTGGGACGAGTTAGTGCACCCACAGCAGTCCTCAGCATGAACAGCTCCTTTAGTCCTGATGTATGAACGTCTCAAACAGGCTCTGACAGCTTCTCTACAAAAAGAAAGGCAGAATGAAACATGAAGCTGACAGCCTGCAGTGATGCTGTGTATGAATCTGAACTAAATCAGTGAAGCTGTAGACATTCACATTGGAAAGAAAAGTTAGTAAACTATAAATAAATAAAACATTCTACATGAACCTGAAGCATGTTGTCTCCAGATCCATAAAACCGGACCCAACCATTCAGTGGGACCACGAGCAGGTGTTGCCTGTGGGCCGGAGGTTTCCTTTGTACCCTTAGACTGTTCACATGGCATCATTCCCAGCCACGGTCAGCTGGACTCTCCTGCCAAAGCTGCTCCTTTGTCCCCTTATGTACGCTGTAGTGACCTTTATTCTGGGATCCACCGATGGGGGATTAACCCATCAATGAAAACAGAACTTTGCAGAACTTTTGTTTGAGTGATGAACTCTAGTGTGGGTCCTGTTTCAGGACTGACGTCAGAAACCTACAGTACTGATACTTCATGTATATTTCGGACCATTTTTGAGGATTTATCTCCTCAGAGGGAACCGATGTGCTGGAGCTGAAGACCACAGGCTGGATGAGGAATGTGGAACATTTTGCGAGCTGGACTCGTGCAGTGTTGGTTGTGGTCTGTTCTTAGGATTTGTTTACAGCAAGAAAAATACAAGAAAGAAGTCTTATTGTTCAGATGAAAGTCCTGACATGTATGTTCAGATATTTGGTGCTTAGAGTGATGTTGTTCGGTTGTTTTTGTTCCAGGTTTAGGATGTGTACCAGGTTTGTAAGTCCTGGCAGGGCTAATCAGTGAGCGTGTCCCCGACAGGGTACCAGTGGTGTGGCGTCTCAACCACAGCTCAGCGTTGCCATGGCACAGAGTGACATCAGATGGAAGCTTAGTCCTGCTGCTGGTGGACCAGGCGGCGCAGGGCGACTACAGCTGCTATGACGACCGTGGGCTCCTCCTCCACTCCGTCACACTCAGGCTGGGCCGTAAGTGTTGCTGTGCTCGTTCTCACTAATTTAGGCACCACGCTTCAAGTGTCGTACATGTCGTGTTTCGCCATGGGACTGCAGCTCTCGGAAATGGTTTTATGCTTCGGGTGCAGGCTCGCATCCCCGTCTGCTTTAGACTCCTGTTCATCCATCTCTTACAGTTCAGCTCATGCTTTGGATAATTCAGGAGCTGCTCCTCTCTCACAAACTGGTCACAGCGTAGTTTACTCTTTATTTCTCTGTCTAATTTTCTTTTTACCCCTTTTTGATGCTTGGCTTTTGTTTTTCACCATTTAGTTGATGGTTGTTTTCTGGCTTAGAGTAAATAGGTTACTTAAACTGTGATAAGCGGAGCAGCGCTGCCGGAGGCCTTATCAGCCATCACATGGACGTTTCCTCTAACTGTCTCAAACAGGAAGCAGCTCCCTGAGTGGGTTTCCTTTCGAGGGATGGGGAGTTTTCCATGGTAGTAGACAAGCCTCTCCTGAAATGTTTCGAGTCATGAGACGGAGACCAGGGCAAAGAGCTGCTTATTTTAGACTTAAGGACAAGTCAGAGAACTTTATAAAACACGTTTACAGCGTCTAATAACAAACCAGCTCCGTCTGTGAACTCTGTCTGACTCGTCTCTCCCAGATCCCCCTGGGCTGCTGAGCATTTCCTGTCAAGTGCCCAATCACACACATGTCCGCTGCTCCTGGGTGGATTCTGTGAAGACCTTTCTGCCAGCCAAGTACAACGCCTCCTTCAGGTGAGAGCCGGTTACTGCAGCTGAAACCACAACAGCCAAGGTCACATTCAAAGTGGCCCATAAATAGAATAGAATAAAATGCCTTTATTGTCACTATAAAGACACTAAACACAGAGTTAACGTGTGAATGCAGCGTGAGGGGTGTCCCAGTGTGAACCCAGTCCATCCTGCTGCCTAACAGAATAAACCCAACGCTCTTCTGTCTTGTTTTCAAGGGGGAACGGTCAGGAGTGGAGGCCGTGCATCGTGGACTTGGCCCGTAGGCACTGTGACGTGGACCACCCGGCCTTCTGGCAGCCCATCCACACCCTGAGAGTCACCGAGACCAACGCCCTCGGCTTTGAGACAACATATGCCCGTTTTAAGCTACATGAGTTGTGTAAGATCCCATGAACACACACTAGTGCAGCGCAGACTGGACGCTTCCCCGTCCTCCTCTTCTCTCCAGTGGTCCACATGCAGCTCCAACAGGCTGTTGCAATATTCAGAAAACTACTGTTGTGATTGGCTGGGATGCTGCTGGCCCTGTCCCCGCTCATATTTTTCCAGCTGTGATATCACACGCAATTAAAGTAGCTTGTTGAAATGGTTCAGTTTCATGGCGCACAGGGGTCATGCTGTAACAGCACTTACAGGACCGGTGTGTAGGCTTTATGGGCATCTAGCGGTGAGGCTGCAGACTCTGGCCTGCTCAGTGTCCCTCCCTTTCCAAGCATGCTCAGGAGCCTATGGTGGCCTTTACTTCGAGGTAAAATGGTTGTATCTGGAGTCCATCTCTGAATAAGTCCATATAAGAGGACCCACTTCCTGTGTAGGTACGGGCTCAGGTTAACCCACACGCAGATGTTTTCTGATGTGAATGCAGTAGTCAGCCTTTATAAACTACACGTGGATGGAAGCACGCTATGTGGACGGTCACACATGTGGATGTCTGCACATCATTGTTCCTGCCTGCTGGCGTGTCTTGTTCTTGGACCATCACACAGCATCACTGAGACGGTTTTCACAGCAGCTGGTGTGTCACCGTGCTTCTGTTGTAAATAAAGAGATCAGAGTAGTGCAGTGATAACACGGCGGTGCAGGTACATGATGACAGCACTAATGACATAAACAAGAAAAAGCACATGAGGAGAATGTGTTGGACTGTATTTCTAAGTCAGTGGAAAGACTTGTGGCTGAATGGAGTTCATGTCTCTCTCTGCAGTGAAACCAGACCCTCCAGAGGCCGTGCTGGCGCAGCAGCTAGAAGGATATCCGAAGAGGCTCAACGTGTCGTGGAGCTTTCCCTCCTCCTGGCCGCTGCACGACGCCTTCCCCCTGGTGTTTCAGATCAGATACAGGCCACAGGGCTCCATATACTGGTCAGAGGTTAGTGGTGGAGGCCGTGGGCGTGGCTCTGGGGTGGATGGGGGCGGGAGGGGCACAGTGTATGTAGGTTGTGTTTGTTGTATAAGCTCATCACTCTTCACCACCACATGGAAGTAGAACCGTTTGTGAATGTGGCTTTGTTCAATCCTGCATTTATAAATCTAATGTGATTTGTTGTTTTCCCCAAAAATCTACTCACAACCGTCTGATTTTAAACACAAAGTCCCAGCAGATGAATTCAACATCAAACCACAGACCATCTCATTATTGTTCATGATTGAAGTTCTAAACCTCCACTCGCACCAACACGATGAACGAGTAGCTCCACGGACCTGTTTCAGTGTTTTAATGTCGCCTTCATCACAGCATGAGGTCCTGCTGAGCCTGTGTGGTCATTCCTGGTCGTGTCTTTCTCTCCTTCGCTCAGATCTACTCTGAGGACAGCTCAGTTGTGATCTTTGACGCCCTGTCGGGCCACATCCACCAGGTCCAGGTTCGAGCCCGGGACGAGGTGAACTCAGAGAGCCAGTGGAGCGAATGGACTCCCCAGCTCCTGGTCCGGCCCTGGGAAGGTCAGTCAGATCTACTCTGTCCATAGAGCCTGTTCACGTTCAGCAGATACTGACAAACACATCGTATTAGTATCTTGTAAAGCAAATGTCTTCCAGATGGTTTAACGTGAATACAAACATGATAGTGAGTGATGTTCTTCATAAAGAGATGGCTCTAGTGACTTCTGTATTCACACACAGTAAACCTCCTCAGGTTCATTACACTGGACTGGAGGTAGTTCCTAGACTTGGACTCTGTTTGTATTTATTAGCACCGACTTGTCCGTCTGTCCTCTCTACAGTCTACACCACCCCGGACCCGGTAGACGGGCCAGAGGAGGCCTTCGATGAGGACTATTTCTTTCCCTTCGACACAAAGCCTGAAACCTCCACTGAAAAGTCGCACAGTAAGACTCTATTCTAAATAATGCTGGTGTTGTCGTTATATTCAGGAGAGCAGGTCAACAGTCGTGCATTTACTGTCACTAAACTAGAGTGAATCAGCAGGACTATCCTCACTGGTACTGATTCTGTTGGGCTCCTATCACTGTAGTTATTGTTAATGTCAGTATTCCTGCTGTGCAGCACGTCTGCATGTCAGTGTGTGAATGCTCAGACTGAGCCAGCAGAACCAGAACATCCACCATCTCATTCTGAGGTGGGATTAAAAACACAGTGGAGCGGACCAGAGGTTGTGTTTGGTGCTGCTTTAACCGGTAGAGTCTGGTGGTGTGGAGTAGAACCAATGGGACAGATGGTTGGAAGCTGGAGCTCCATGAGAACATAATGAAGAAAATGCATGTAATTAGACATGTTTAATGTCGGCCTTTGTAACTTTGCGGACAGGATGACACACAACATATGTCATCATGATGCTTCAAATCGTATATAAACGATATTTATGTTCAGCCTATAAGCGTCTATTTGGGCCACCTTCACTTTGTGTAGCATCCAGACCCAACACAACCCAAACAGCATCTGGCTGGACGTGGAATCTGCTCCCCGGACTCGTCCTCATCGTCCCCAGTTCTGTGTTCATCACTGTGTCAGAGTCCCAGCTGCTGCCAGACGCTCGGCTGTGAATGAGTGTAACAGACTGTCTGATGCGGTGTCTCATATGAACATATATCGATGCTCCTTAAAGAGTCCACTCAGCCGGAGTCTGGCCTGGAGTTGGACCAGGATGTGTTCTGCTTGTTTTTTGGGAGCAGCAAGAAGCCTCATGTGTCATTAATGCAGCAGTGATCTCTACAAGGCATCATTTACAGTCATTACGGTGTGAGTGAGCAGTGCAGGTACCTTGTGCCTGGCTTCATCACCAAATTACATATAATTGCAGTAAATTGCAGCTGCGGGGTGTCGTGTTTTCAACCATGCTGCATGTGCGCTGGATGAAAAGTTAAGTGAGCAGGAGCAAAAAAACAAAAACCCAGAGTTAAAAGCAGCCTGCAGATGCCGTCTAAAATATACACATGCAGGATGTGCACAACAAGTATACACACACCCACACGCAGTGTATACAAGAGACAAATGAGGGTTTGGCTTCAAGGCGCTGTGACTGATGCTGTCGGCCTCTTTCTCTCCTGTGGACCAGATGTCTTCTTCTATTTGTGTCTCTTGTGTATGAGAGTCCGCTGTCATTTGCACATGTGCTCATAAATCGCTCTTTAATGCAGTCGATGCCACGTCTGTTCTTCTTTCTCTCTGATTTTATTTCTGATGTGTGTTTCTGACTTTCACAGTCCAGGATGGTGTTTCTGTTGCTGGTGTGTGAAAGCCAGTTGTTTACTCCTCTCCCTGTAATAAATGCATGTTTGTGTGAAAGCTATAATGGTAGATTTAAAATTAACTTCTCACCAGAGAGTAATTAAATCCCAGAACACACACAAACAGTTTTTTTTTTTCTGGCTCTCACACAGAGACGCAGCAGAGACGTGTGAACGCTTTCATCCACTTTATCTCGTCGCCCATCTCACTGTTTATTTGTCTGTATTTGCTTTCAGCATTGTCTCCTCTCTCTGACTCCAGGTCTCTGTGTCTGCTGTCCTGCTGCTTTCTGTGCTTTCTGACCTCCTGGTGTTTGTTTCCTTCCTCTTCCATCCAGATCCTGTTCACGAGGATGACGGGAGTCTGGGTTTGGTGATTCTCCTGGTTTTGTTCTCCGTGGTCATCCTCACCACCATCCTTTCCCTCATCTTTGTTGTGTGGTAAGACACACACACACACACACA
>NW_007578517.1:0-5849 GCF_000690725.1 Stegastes partitus | reverse complement strand
ACACACACACACACACACAGCTCTCTGGTCTGTTGCTTTCTGTCTCCTTTAGATGTTTTTTTTGTTTTTTTGCCTGACATTTTTTAAATACTTTGCCGGCGTTCACTTCCTGTTTTATCTTTGTAGGATGAGACAGAGGCGGCGCCACCATGCCACCAAACAAGAGCTCACCTCTATGGTCAAGATGAAGTCCATGCCCATCTAATGTGAGACACATGCAGCCATTGAGTCTGACTTGCTTTCTATCTGCTTTGTGTTGGTTGTGTTGCTCATGCTGCTGATATGTCGACTCCACACATGCTCGTTGTTCATCTGCCACATAGTTTAAAGCCACTTAATCCCAATTAGGAGCTGCTTCTTTCACATTTCTGTATTCTTTGAATGCTCTCAGTCGGGCGCTGAGCCAGTGAGAAGTTCTCCCTCACTACGAACCAAAGCGCTTCAAAGCGCTGCTATAAACAACATGCAGACGAGTCTTCAGATAGTCAGCCAACTTGTGATTATAAGGCGAACACACACACACACACACACACACAGATTATAACCCTGAGAGTGCGCCTGCATATCTGTCCTCCAGCTCTGTTATTTAAATCTGTGCTCCCAGGCAGCGGTTAATTACTTTATGATTTATACATGTTCTGTGCGGTTCTCTGCTCTCGCTCACGTCCTGTCCGTTGACCTTTGTGTTTCTGCTCAGCTTATATCTTCCTCTCTGTTGCCCTCAGGTTCATGTAGAGACTCTCCGCCGTGGGCTCGCTCCGGGGCTCCACCACCCAGCGAGCCCTCCACCCTTGACCACTGTAACACGCTGACCGTCCACCTTCAACTACACCAACCACAATGCATCAGTCACAGTCCCGCCAGGATCCAGGACAACAGCAACAAACAGGAACGCTTTGCAGAGTCAGGCGGCTGCCCAGCAGGTGGCTGAAGGGGGACATTCCCTGGACATCTGACCTGCACTACCCACAATGCATCAGCAGCTCCTACTGCTCCCCACGGAGGCCTTCCTCTGGTCACTGCAGCAGCGACTGCACCAGTACAGTTTCCTCACAACCGATGCTGCTTCAGGTGGACCCACTGCCCTCTTTCTTGTTTTTTTGGCCAGGGGGTGACTTTTGAACTTTAAAGCAACATGTAAGGACAAGAAGTGCAGCTGCCAAACAGGAGGAGATTTTATTGTTTTGTGGGACAACTCGCTTCTCTTCTCCGACTTGGACCTCCTCATTTTATTTCTTGTTTTGAGATTCACCGTGCGAAGGAACAGACTTAATGTACGTCCATATTTACATCGACTGACCGACTCAATGCTGTGAAGGAAGCTTGGCTTCTGTCTGTGTGTGTGTCTGATGCCAAAGCAGCAACGGCGGGCATTATGGTCTCAGCTGAGGGGGTCAGGACGCCGCCTGAGACCTGCTCCTGGCTTTAGGGAGCTTATGGACATGGAGACGAGGTCCAGGGGCTCACGTTGGGGTATATAGACTTTATTTCATTTAGTGCCGTTGTGTTGCATGATGCTCTTGTTATGTTGTCTGGCACCGCTGAGTACAGGTAGTCTTTTGTTGTAGCTCTTTCTATCCATCCACTGATCCCAGACGTGTGTGAGCAACATGAAGAGAAGGAGGTCGAGGTTCAGGCCTTTCACACATCACCAGCATTATGACGTTAGACAATCAGAACCACAGACCTTTAGCTGTCCTAGACTCCAAAGAGCCCCTAATGTTGGCCTTATTATAGTAAACATGGTTATTGGAGCGATTCAGCAGCTGGGTCAACAAGCTGGGTCCGGTTAAAGCACGTCTACAGGTGTCACATAAAGATGAAAGTCTATACAATTTCAAAATAAAAGCTGGAAAAAATCTTTTATTTTCACTGTCCAAATAACAAATGAACTATTTAGAATTATATAAAGACAGAGGGAAGAAGTATATCTAAAAAAATACAAAATAGAATTGAAAGAAATAGATTAAAATGACAGAAATAAAGATATGAATATAGGTTAAGTTATAGGTTATCTAACCGGCTGTAGCGTGAAGAGACCGTCTCACGTTGTCTGTGTTGAGGTTTTAAATCAGCTACTAAATGTTACGACAGGAACAAAACAGAGAATGTAGGTTTCAAGGTAGAAATGCTCCACAGGATGTCTGAGGGGAAAGAAAAGCACTTTGTTTTCCATTAAAGTACTTTGAGAATCAACCATCTGACCTAAAAACGTCCTGAGAATCAGGAATCAGTCTCACAGGGATGTTAGCAGTGATGAGTTCTCTGCAGCGGTGGTTCAACGTGAACACGGATGCAGGAAGCGTTGCGTTTAGCGTTTAGCGTAGAACGTATAGCGTATAAGGTCAGTAGGAGCAGTTTGTTTACTGGTGCACGTCAGTGGTCTGTGGACAGAGGTTATCATCTGGCACCAGCAGGCTTTCACTTAATTACCATGAATGTTAATGATGGTTCTGGAAGATGTTTCACATGTTTGAGGGGAAGCAGTGAGGTTTAGGAGGATGTGAAGAGTGGGGCATTGACGACTGCAGAAACAGGAGTGGGGTTGGGGATCGCCTCACATCTCAGAGTCCACACATTTCTAGTTTTACCAGCCGAGTGTTCATCATCTGCTCAGTTCAACTCTCCAGTTTGTGGAGCTCCGATGGTTTGGGGGGTTGGTGAGATGAGCACGTACACGATTCATTGACAAGAGTGACTCTCGCTCGCTGTCCGTGCGTCTGGAGCGGGTGGCCAGCACATAGCCAATGGAAATACCTCTACTGCAGTGGACCTGGTTCTGCTCTGCTGCTGACACCTGCGCCTACAAAACCTCGTCTCCTGAACTTTCCGCCGCAGATGGAAGCGGAGAGGCTCTGCTGCTGGAGCTCCAAATGTTTTCTTTCTTTCTTTTGGTTTGGTGGTTGTTCTGCTGATCCAGAGCCGTCAGGTTGATCGACTGACTGACTGTAGTTTCAGAAACACAAGGTGCATCCGAGTCAAACGCTATTTAGTTTGATGTCCGTATGTTCTCTCAAGCTAGCTCCACTTATTATGCATGGATCCAGTTGAAGCTTCTTTTTTTTCTTCTTGTATATTATTGTATATCGCACTTAAATCCATACGTTATACGTGGTGTTTATATGTAGAGAAACAACAACATATTCTTTGGGGGGTTTGGCAGACATGGTTCAGCTCCGTCTGTGGACAGATTATAGAAACATGACATCAGTAGAGGGCTGCAGGTGGATCAGTGGTTAGCACCGTGGCCTCGCAGCAAGAAGGTCGCCGGTTCACGTCCCGGTGAGGACACCCGGGATCTTCCTGCATGGAGTCTCCATGTTCTCCCCGTGCAGCGTGGGTTCTCTCCGGGTTCTCCGGCTTCCTCCCACAGTCCAGAAACATGCTGAGGTTAATTGGTGATTGTAAATTGTCCGTAGGTGTGAATGTGAGTGTGCTTGGTTGTCTGTCTCTAAGTGTAGCCCTGTGATAGACTGGTTACCTGTCCAGGTGAACCTGCCTTCACCCTGAGTCAGCTGGGATAGGCTCCGCCCCCCCACCACCCTAGTGAGGATGAATGTGTAGAGATGATGGATGGATGATACCAGTAGCTCCCTGGAGATCGATTCTCAGACGGAGGCTGAGCCATGTCTGCAGACGTTCCCGTCATCGTGTATTTGTGTCCTTCCTCCAGTTATATGAAGCTGTGTTACTGTACGATTACTGTATGGACAATGTGTTTACTGAGTTCGCCTGCATCTCTGCTTCACTTCCCCTCTTTCTTTGTTTCTTTGCTATCACATGAATCGCACGTTCATCTTTTTTTTCCAGCTTTTCCGTCTTTTTGATGGCAGCGCTCACAAAGAACGTAAAACCCTTTTATTTTGAAATTAGTCATCAACTACAAAAGTATATTTTTACACAATTTAAACAGAATTTACAAAAGAATTCAACTTTTTTAATAATTTGGTTCAATTATCTAAATATTCAGAGCTTTTATAAACTGAAATACAAATTTTAACACGTTCATTTATTGTCTAGACTTTTTAAACACATGGTGAATGTCACCGATGTTCCCTTTAATGCTCCTGAACAGCTGCTCACTCAATCACCTTTTCATGCTTTTCTACTCGTTGAGGTGCAGCTGATGAGACAGTGGACCCACCAGCGCTTCACTCAGTGGGACTTTTATACAGAACACCGTCTGTCCAGCAGAAGGAAGCGAAAGCCGTGACTTTTAAAAGTCATTTTGTTATATTTCTGGTTTCAAGCAGCAAAATGAAATAAAATCTCGACTTTTATGAGACATTTTCCAAAGAAACGTCCATAAATCAGGTTTTAAATCATCATCAATCATCTTCAGACCGTTTTTTTTCCTCTCTGTTGTGTGTGAGGTTCAGATGATCCGGTTCTGTTCGGTGGCACTTCCTGGTTCTGCTGTCTCACTCTGCCAGTCTCTTGCTGTTCCTCTGCAGTCTGTGATCGCAGATGGAGCCTGTTGGGTTCAGTTCTTGTGACTCAGGCCTCCATGCTCAGATGTACATAGTCTTTTTTTTTTTTTTTTTTTGCTTTATGTGTACAACAGATATCACCATAAGCTGTTTTTTCTTCCTGTACTGGTATGTTTCTGTGAAATAAATACTATTTTATCACAAACTCATGGTTCAGCCCTTTGTCTTGACTTCTTGCTCTTTTTCTGACGTTTCTCTGTTTGTCTTCATTCTGTTCGTGACCGTTTTGTTTTGGGAAGAAAAGTGAACCAGATTTCCCCCTACAGCCTTCTGCCTCTTTGTGCAGTCTCTATAAGAAGGTTTTCCATGATCTGATGGAGACGGGGTCTGATGAAATGCTGAAGCTGCCTTTGTGAAGATGCTGGCCTGAAGGAAGCGGCGCTGCTGCTCCGTAACACCAACATGTCGTCATGCAGGCTTCAGCATCCTCTGGGTCCAGGTTTCGTAACAGCAGCAGCGTGTTTTCTATTGTTTCCTGGGCCAGGCTGGATGTGAGGTGGACCCCTCCTGTGTCGCTGGAGCTGAGGAAACCTTTTCTCAGAAATGTCTTTGCTCTGTCAGAAACAGAAGAAGGCTCAGACCCAGTGGACGCTGAGTGTCGTAGAACGAAGGCCAGCAGCAGCTCATTTATGCTGCCTCATACAGTGAAGCTCTGACTCAGTCCAACCACTTCCTTCCTCGTGCATTCAGGATATTCCCAATTAACGGCTCAACACAATGGTTCCTGATAGCAGAGCTGAAGAGCAGCGTGGCTCTGAGGCTCAGCCTGGTCAGACTCTGGCACCTGAACAGCAATAAGAAGATAGTTCAATCACATTTTTCCTCCGACCGCCGTTCAAATGTTTCTGAAAAGGAAAAGGGGAGCGGGACACACATCTGTTTCTACTGAGGAGGCTGCCAGCGCTGGAATTCTGCTCTGGTATCAACTGATCCGCTGAACGCTGGTACTGAAGGTGAATCTACAGGGTTCTGTTGGTTCTGTCTGAGACGTCACCTGACATGATGATGTAACCGCCGTGTGCTTTAGGGTTAATCATTACTGGACAGAACCTGTTTGGGCCTCAGAGACCGCGTGCTTTGAGCAGCTCCACATTCATGCATCAGACATTATGAGAGCAGGAACTCTGTCCAGAACCACGTAAAATATCCAACAAACAGGAGGAACTTTGGAAGAGCTCAGACAGAAGAGCATCAGCAGTGTTGATGATGGTTAGGGTTGTCACTGCCAGCGAGTTCCTCATTCGTCTCAGACGACATTTAAAAGCAGTTTGAGATCATAAACTGCCATTTTTCACATTTTTTTAACACTAAATGGTGGATTATGAAAGAAAACAACTGGATGCATGAAAACTGAACGTC
>NW_007578516.1:286411-321043 GCF_000690725.1 Stegastes partitus | reverse complement strand
GCTAGAATCAGCTACGTCAATGTTTCTATAACCCTGCGTCATTTCTAAGTGCTGCCTTTGCAAACTGGGTTAGTTTGCTGAAACATCAATAAGACAAATGTCTTATGTCTGAGCAAAAGAATCAATCATTGATTGATAAATCTGCAAGTTATGAAGACAATTATTCAAGATTTCCATCCCATTAATTGGGCTTTTCCTTTATGACACCAGTGTAACAGCAGATGTAGATAAAGAAGTGAGCTTAAGTTTGATATAAACCACGTAGAAAATGCCTTGATCAATCCCAGTCTTTGAGTTACAATCAGAACATCCTACCAACAGTGTTTTCACTAAACCGTATCAAATGTCACCTTCATGGTGCCACTACAAGAAAAAGTTAATGAATCAGTCAAAGCTGGGGGATTTGTCCTCTGGGGATCATAAATGTCAGTGCAAGATTTCCTGACAGTCCATCCAATAGTTGTTGAAATGCTTCCGGCTGACTGGCCGTCAGAGGAGAGATCTGTGTGCAGCGACAGGCCGACATTCAGCAGAAGTTTCATGTGCAGAGCAAACAGAAACAACAACTAAAGCACACTTTGGAGAAACAAAGTGAAGTTAGGTAGATGGATCACAAACACACATGACAAATGTGGATCATAGAGCAGCTTCCAAGAGCTTGTAAGTGCAGCACAAAACTCCTAAAGTGAATTGCTTAAATGCAGACACGTCTCAGAGTGATGACGCAGAGCTTCATCTGTTATTACGGTTTCCTTTCCTGCTGTTCTCAGCAGCACCGGAGCAACAGGTGGGCTGTACCTGCTGACAGGAGATAACTGAATCAGGCTCTTCACAGAGACGCTGTGAATATCCAAGTAGAAAAAACGAAAAAATAGATACGCAACCATTGAAGTTTGGGAAATGTATTGTATTTACTTAGCTGGGATTTTTGTTTCTTGTTAACATTTGGGCTTCATTATTTCAGTATTTTCTCTTGATCACCAACTGAGTACAAATGTTGGCATCAGACAAGTTCTTTGTTTTACCTGCAAGTCTGCTTCAACTACAGGTCGGACAGACTTTCAGATGTGAAGCTTTATTCTCACTTCAGGTTTAAAACTATTATGATTCATCCTAAATATTCATGCTATAGGTATGATACTTTGGCTTGCTGATTTATTTCTTACCTGTTATTCCACCACCTGCTAATCCTGTGCAGGGATGGAGTACTGCAGCCTTTGGGCGTTATTTATTCTGCTAACTTATGCTTCCTCACGTCCTCTCAGTCCCTTAAATGCACCACGAGCAGACGAGGAAAGAGGAGGCTTCAGGAGGTGCTAAGAGCGAGGAAACAGATGCATCCTCTCGCTTCTTCACTGGTGAGAGCAAAGACGTGACGAGGAGATGAGAATAAGGGAAGCCAGGAGACACATTAGCATCATGAAAAACACCCACCATGTGCAGGAGCCTGGTGAGGAGTTTGGCCGTCAGAGAGACCTGGTCCAGCTCTGGTTGCACTGTACAAGCTTCTCCACTCTCCTTTGTCCTGCACACTGTTGGGTTTAATTGCATTCAAGTTGTCCCTAATCTTCCTCAGCTTTATCTATTTATGAGTCGACGCACTGATTCCACAAATCAAGCCCAAGAAAAAAGTTGGTGTTTAACCCTTAGTCGATTTACTTTTGTTCTTTCTTCATTCAGGACAAGGACAAGCTCGAACATCTTCCATAACACACAGCAAACTGTTTCTCACATAACCACGAGCAACTACTGCAGCAAGAAACTGTACGTTCAGGTCCAAATACCTAAATAGATGTAAATTCCCTGAGGTTCTACCAAAGGGATCAATAAAGTTTTACCTTTTATCTATCTATCTAGACAAAGGCTGGCTGCCAATGGGTTTCTATAAGATGAAGGTAGTGGAATTAAATCCATTGACCAGGACCTTTGTGGATTGATGTTCTTCCCATGCATGCAAGAAGTTCTTTGGTTTCTCTCATGAACTGTAAACCCACGTGTCTATCAAAGCAAAAACACCCTCAGTTGTGCATAATTTTAATCCCTGATACAGTTTAGTTAGAGTTATGTAAAACTGAACCTTGTGTGTATAGTTGTGTTGGGGGAAATTAGCGATAGAGACTGAAACTGTTTTTGTACGAGGCTGTTAATTAGTATTTCTGCTTTAAAGTTGGACATGTCAACATGGGGGTCTATGGCAGTTGGTTTGTTTCAGGAGGGCATTTGACGAACTACAATTTTTCACATTAAAACTCATTTTACCCAGAAAACCTGCAGGCTGGGTAAAATAAAAACTCTCTATTTTATTTTTTTTTTGCACTACATCTCCAGCTTGATCGAACACAAAAAGTTTTTCGGCTGTGCCAGCCTTTATTTCTCCAAGGTACTTTTAAATTGCCTGAAGGTGTGATTTAAATATTATTATACATGTTTTGCACTTTTTTCTAGTGCTCAGCAGGTGTCAAAGAGGGCTTTGTGCTACTACGTGTCTTTTTGAGCATCAGTAAAACACAGAAGATGCTTGTACACTGTAGCAGTCTCCTTGTGCAGTAACACACAACTCCCAGTGCTGCTACAACACTTGTGACACTCCTGGAAGTCAGTCACAGAGGAAGGGAGTCAAATCATTGCCAAAAAACACTTTGCATAATCACCACAGCTGAGGTCATTTGTGCTGAATGTTCTCCCTCAGATGTCTGAAGATGTCAGGGCAGCACGACTTCTGCTGCACTGACAGCTGGACCCTGAGCGATGAATTCACAATACACAACCGCCATATTGAAGGACAGACTGAGCATGCTCCCGGTGACCTGATACATCTCATCTGTTTTGGAAACTGCATGAAGTCACGCTGTCTTCTGATCCTGTGACGGCTACTGTTGGCACATGCTGCCACCCATGACGTGCTCCGTCTACATGCTACCTGAACACTCACAGAACGTCATGATCACCCGTCATACAACCGAAAAAACATCTCACTTTTCTCCTCAGATCTCCTTCCAAAGTCAAAAAAAAAAGTCAGAAACACACAAACATATGCATTGTACAGCTGGAGAACTCATCCATGAGTGTGAAGAGGAGCTACTTCACGTCTAAACACACACACACAGGTTACATCACATCCCCACACTTGCAACATGCCCTATTCAAAGCCAATATAGACGAACTTAATACAAAATTTTAAAAACAATTTCTGCATATACAAGAGTCCAGTATTGGTTTCTACTCATAGAATGTGTACAATATTAATGTTTTCTTCCTGATACAACGAACCTGTGCAATGTCAATATTTTCCACATTTAGAGGAATCTGTGAATTTCTACATATGGACGAATCTGTACAATAAAAACACTACTTTCATATTTGTTTTTCATTTTTCTATTGTTTTTTGCACTATCCTGTTTTCTGCTGTGATACTACAAACTTCACTGCTGTGGGATTATTACAGGCTTCTCTCATCTCATCTTAATGCAGACAGGTGCACAAACCCACAAATGCATAAACATGCTCTAATGAAACTGTGGAGCACTGAAAGGTGCACAAACACAAATAGACATGATTCTAATCTGTAAAATCTATTAAAGTAAATAAATACATTCAAAAGCAAGCATGTGTCAGTGTGAATGTGTACTTTTCCAACTGCTGTAAAATCAGAACGTCGTAATTCAAAGTACCTGCTTAGTTCAAAGTGTTTCAGGGTCCCGACGGTATCAATAAGTTTGAACTTTGACATGAGCTATTCCATTACAACTTCAAATAACCAGGATTTTAATAGATTTAGATGCTTCGTACATGTTTTCTGTTGCCAGAATCAAATTTTAAAGGTTTTAGAAACGTACCAAATGGTGCGAATGGATAACCAAGCAAAAAGATTTTGAAAAAAATCAATCAATCAGTCTAAAACAGGATGCCAGTGTCGGCCATCATGAAAAATGGGAGCCGTTTAGAAATTTTGCAAAGTTTTCCTAAATGCCGGTAAGTAATACGCATTCGTTTTTTAGTTATCAGCCTCACTAAAACAGATTTCTTGCTTTTTATTATCAGAGTACTAGATCTATTGTTTGCTGTGGGCAGGTGAAGAGACTTAATAACAAAAATCCATCCATTATCTATACACCGCTTAATCCTCACTAGGGTCACGGGGAGCTGGAGTCTATCCCAGCTGACTCAGGGTGAAGGCAGGGGACACCCTGGACAGGTCACCAGTCTATCACAGGGCTACACTTAGAGACAGACAACCAAGCACACTCACATTCACACCTACAGACAATTTAGAATCACCAATTAGCCTCAACATGTTTTTGGACTGTGTGGGAGGAAGCTGGAGAACCTGGAGAGAACCCACGCTGCACGGGGAGAACATGCAGACTCCACGCAGAAAGATTCCGGGACACGAACCGGCGACCTTCTTGCTGCGAGGCAACAGTGCTACCAACTGCGCCACCTTGCAGCCCCTTAATAACAAAACTGCCTTTGAAATATGCTGCACACTCCAGCTTTAACACGTTTACTTGTAAGGTGAACGTATTTTAATGTTGCGTTTATGGTTTGCTGTGCTGCCTTTGGACGTCCAGAACCAACATCATTGAGCACAGGTTTAAAACGAATCCAAGAAAAACAGTTTTAAGATGAAGGGAGATAAGATAATCCTTGACTGATTCCACAGAACACTGTTGATATTGTACAGATGCTCCTACATGCAGAAAATCTAGATATTGAACAAATTCCTCTGAACGTGAAAAATAATGACACCGCACAGAAAATCTATTTTTGATCTCACGCTCATCGTTCTTCTCCCACCAGTTGGTAGTTTTTTGGTTTTACAAAACTCTGCACAGTGTATACGTCCAATTACACCATTTGTCTTGTGCCGTCGTGTTGAGTCAGACAATTGCAAATATCATTTGTTCTTTTAAATGTTATTCCAGCTTGAGAGCCCACAATCACCTAATGGCCACAGAAACCGGCAGAGAAACACGAGGAAGCGGCTCCTGCACGACTGTCATGGATGCGGCACAAAGACTAATGAACTCGTGGTTGTGAATGAAGCTGCCTGGTTGTTGTGAATGAAATGCTAAATTGGCGTCTCTGTCATTAAAACTGAGGGAAGAGAGAGACATGAGTCATGCAGCCTGGAGCACAATCAAAGCTTCCTGCTCCTCCATCTCCGTCTCCGTCGATGGACCCCGAACAGGCGCTGATCAATGCAACGAACCGGGATAAACTCAACGGCAGGATTAAGAGCAACAATGGCAGCAACAGCAGCAGCCCATATTTTGAGTAAACATTCATCCGCTGTATTGTTACGCTGGACTCAGTGGTTGCATAAGAGATGAAATGATACCATGCCATGGCTGCAGGATATAGAAAATGTTGGGAGGATTAAAGAGCAGTTTGATAAGTTATTTTTACAGTCACATATGGGGGTTTTACTCAGCATTGACACTGCAGTGCTACCTGTTTGCAAAGTGGTTCATGTTTTTATTTCTGATTTCCGGCTTCCATTTGCCTGCGTCATTTATCCCTGATATCAATTTCAAAGTAATTATTCCCCTAATTAACAGATTAATTATGATACTATTAGAGCTTAATTGCACAAACAAACACAATGACACAACTTATTGTGACTCAGCATCATGCTGTGTGTCTTAGCACAAAAAAGAAGCTTTTTTTCTTTTTTACTAATTTATATCCAAAAATGTGTGAAAGTGTACAATTTTCCTTTTAGTAATATATCGATTACTGCTGATAGTTAAAACTCAGCTCCTCTTTTGGATCTTCAGTCCACTAACATCAGAGTTAAGGTGAATTCTAAAAGTCACAGCAACTTTTAAACTCAAAAAATGGTGTTTAAAAGCAGCACTCTTTGGTTTTCTTCATCATTTACAGCATAAAAGAACTGACTGAGTCACCAAGTTTAAATAACAGAGAGGCTGCAAATGTCATTCTAAAGGTAATAACAGAAAAATAATAGTCTGCATTGCTTTGTATTGATCCAGTGTTTCTTTGATCAGTTTTTCTTTGACTTGATTGATAACTGAAGCACATGTTTGCTGTTTAATGAAGTAGACTGATGATCAACTTAGAAGTAAACTGCAGAGGCCAGCACCAAAGTCTAATCAGCAAATAAATACCGACAATATTCTTCATCTAGGTCACGAGTAATCTATTACTCTGCCTGTAACGACTCCACGCTGCTGCTGCTGTTATTGTTGACTTTTTGAGGCATATTTTGCCCAGCAACTTTTACGGGATGACTCACCCAACGCGGCTGTTACGCATGACAAATAGAAAAAAAAAATGAAAATCAAAGGATAAGGTGGGGCGAGCAGATGGTTTGGACGCAGATAAAAAGGTGTTTGGTGCGGAGGGAGCGACTATTTGAGAGCAGGCAGAGGGAAAGGCCACACATGCTGCCGTGCACCGGGACCATGCAGAGCTCCAGGCTGCTGAGCGGGGCGCTTCTCTGCGCGCTGCTGCTGCTCTCCAGCGCAGCTGGAGCCGAAATGTTGGACAGCGAGTCCGAGGAGGAGCTGAGCCCCAGAGCCCTGCGGGACTTCTACCCAAAAGGTCCGAACCTGACCAGCGAAAAGCAGCTGGTAAGATTTCGTTTTACTTTTTTTTTTTGAGCATGCACATGGAAAGGCGATGCAACTTTGGGTATTTCCCAGAGTTTAGTCATTTTATCAAGTCAATTTGTAATTTTTGTTGCGTTGCTTCCTTAAAATGAACCAAATTCGATTAAAAAACGTCCGCATTTAAGATTTTCTCTGTCATATTACTTCTAGCTGGTGCATTTAGTCACATATTTACCACTTTTTCCTCATCAGTTTGTGTCGCTTTTACGCAATATCACTTTTACGCATGACTGTATTTTGCAAATAACCTTTAATTATTCCAATTCCTAAGAATTTACGGATTATTTTCTTACTAAAAGCTATAATCACTTAACATCTTCGATACATACGACTGATTTTCTCTGCCGTGTAACTTCTAGCTGGTGGAATTTGTCAAATATTTACCACTTTTTCTCACCAATTTGTACCATTTTAGACGAAACGTCACTTTTACGCATGGCTGTATTTTGCAAACGATCTCCAAATATTCCAATTATAAACGATTTACAGATGCTTTTTCTTATTATAAACTATGTTCACTTTGCATTTTCAACACATGTGACACAAAAAATGTGTATTTAATGTTTGTATGCACATTTATCGAACTCCTTTTCCTTTTGATTCTGACAGCTTGGAGCTCTCCAAGAAGTTCTCGAAAAGCTGCAGGCTAAACGACTGCCTTTATGGGAAAAGAAATTTGGCCAAGTCCCAACGGTACAGTGCGCACTTTAACACGCCGCATTAATTGATATTTTTATCAATGCATGTCGCAGCTGGTGGAAGTTAAACGTCTGCTTTACGCTTCTCTCCCTCAGTGTGACGTCGGGGAGCAGTGCGCTGTGAGAAAAGGCGCTCGCATCGGAAAGATGTGCGACTGTCCCCGGGGAGCTTTCTGCAACTTCTTCCTGCTGAAGTGCTTATGAGTCTCTCCGGATCTGAATGTAGCATTGAGATGTGGATAAAACAAACAAAACTCTCACTCGATTCCTTTGTAATTACTGTCATATTTTTTATGATACAGCTGAGGATTAGGTGGGGTGACTGCAACCCGCACGAAAAAGAACTATAGTAGTTCTATGATGTATATTTTAGAAGAGTATATATTCTATCACAGAAAGCTAAACGTTGCTGTAAGGATGGTGATGAACAGGAGATGAGGACACCCATAAATATTCAGAACCACTTTATGTCTGTAGGAAAACCCACTTTGGATCATTGTTGTGAGAAAAAAAAACACACTGCTGCACAATAAAACCTTCACCTGAGGACCACAAACACACTGTAACACTCCTGACAGCAATATTATGGGAATATTATAGTGATTCTTCGTCTGGGTGAATCCAATCTGTCTTTTGAACTTGAACTATTTTTGTTTCAGATGAATGTTTTGTGTATGAATAATAATACTAATGGTAATAAACTGTGGACCATGTTGTTTTGTAAAGCAGTGGAGTGGCTGCATGTTCTTCTGAAACTTCAGTCGTGTCACACGTGTAGATTATTTTTTGTAATGATTTGAAGGAGTCGGTGTTTGGACAGTGACGTTTGCACTCCGTCACACCTTCAACCTGCTGCACAGATCACAACAGAGGGGATAAAAATGAAATTCAGCTGCAGAGGAAGCAGAAACTAACTGTTACATCTCCATCACTGCACCAAAACTCTGAGGCTCTCATTGATTATCAGCTTCATGATGCTGATGACATCAGAGAAGCTAAACACAAGAGTGACCGAAAACTAAAGATGTGAAAACAATCTATTTTTACCTCCCACACAAGCAGCCTCATATCTAAATATATCCACAGGGCAGTTTCCACTTGAAGCTCTGTATTGTTTAAAAGCAGCAAGATGCCACCGTGCACACACCTCACATCTGAGTCTAAGGTGTGTACACAACAATATGTAAAGGTTTCAGCATACAGAATTAAAGTAAAGGGGCTAAAAAAAACCTAAAGTAAAAGGAGAAAGCTTCCAGAATCGATGCAATGAATGAGTTATTACTAATTGGCAAAGTTCAAGTGCAGTAAGGAGGAAAAATGTAAGCTAAATCAGTATTTGGTGTGAGGTCTTTAAAACACTTGTTCTCCTCGATGCGCTGTTTCTTTCACGTACCTGGCAGGCTGGTTGTTAAGCATCCTAGAGGAGTCGCCACATTTCTTCTGCGGGATCCCAGACTGACGTCACAATGATGAGATCATTGAAGACGGATGAAGCTTTGTGACGTCAGCCGTAGGTTTCCTGAACAGCAGGCTTGACACTCAGTGGCTCAGGCTGTTTCCATCTTGTCGGTACATGACTCGTGTTAACTCCCAGCTAATTCAAACATAAGCAGAGAGATGCAGCATTAGTGGAGCTGAGCTTGGCCATGAACTGTCCTATGATGCATCCATCCTGTCACGCTAACTGTGCATAATTTTAAGCCTTAATACAAGTTTAACTGGTGAGTTAGATAAAGATGTACCACCCGTAGAGTTGTCATGAATATGGAAATTAGCTAAAGAGACTAAAACCATGTTTTCTACCAGGCTGTGAAGATGTTTATTTCTGCTGTAAAGTTGGATATTTAACTTGGAGGTTTTTGGGGATTGACTCATTTTTGGAGGCAACCTCAAGTGGACTTTTGAGGAACTGTACTTCTGGTTTTGCTTCATTTTACAACCCTAGAGAGTTGCCACTTGGTTCTTCAGCAACTCAAAGGATCAAATCTAGCCAAGTTTATTGAGATAGCAATTTTTTAAAACAATCTAAGTTGATCAAAGTGCTGCACATGTTATAAGACAGACACCAACCAAAATATGTGCAAGAAAACGAGAGAAAACAGGAAGAACTCAAATTTAAAGAACAAAACAAAACAAAGCCTGTGTTTATTTCTGTCAAAGTGTGTCTTCTAGCATATAAAAAACATCATATTCTCCTCCTTCTGTGACATCATTTAAGTGCTGTTCACATATTATTGCACTTTTAAGAACAATTAAGTGTTTGCATGTACAGTTCTGAGAATTAGTTCATCCTTCTGTGAATTCATGTGAATAAAAGCTTGACATCTAAAGGAGACCTTTTAATTGGAAATATGACATTTAAGCATCTAAGTATGTCTTCCTTCATGTCCATCCTCACAGCATATTGAGTTGTTGACTTTGTTTCATAGAGTACCATCACTTTTTGGTTTATGGACAAATTAAACTCCTTCAAAAACGAAATAAAAGCTAAATGGAGTTCATCAGTTAATAAATTCAAAAATAAATGCTTGACAACGAGACCACGGATTGAAACAATGTCTTCATGTTCAATCGAATCATATCTGTCTTGACTCCTCGCTGATGACTTGAGTTTTTGAGCTCTCTTTGTTCATATCCAACATCGCTGTGCTCGTCTCACATCCAGCTTTTCTCTCTGCTAGCCGCCATCAATAATGCAGGAGAGACAAATGTTGACTTTTTCATGTTCGTTTTAGCTCGGCTGTGTGGAAGTCGACATGGAGCTGCAGGCAAACTGCAGCTTGTGATCAAATTAACTGCTTACTTTTTCATGTTCGTCCTCTTATTTCCTGGAGAAGCTGTTGTCATAAATATTTTACTGACAGGTGGAGACACTCGGACGCAGCAGAAGAAGGGGAAGCTCCTGAGGTCTCATTGAACATGATTTCTTAGAGAGCATCATGATATCATCTCATGTGGTCATGCAAAAGACAGTTGGATGGTTTTACTTAGAAAATGTGGCCTCATCAGCTGATTGTTCATTCACTGGTCCAGCAGGTTAAAAAAAGCTCCACTAAGATGTTTATTTTTGCACACAACTTAAAAGTAAAAGAGTCCTAAGTACCAGTACAACAAAGTAATAAGTTAAAACCCTGCATGAAAAGTCCTATTTATGCCATTTTTTTTTTTGTACTAGAGCAAAATGTAGTTAAAAAGTAAAACTCCTGGTTTGGTATCTCTGATTGATGTATTATTAGATCTGTCCATCATTAGATCATCAGTAGTAAAGCACCAGTGTGTCAGCAGCTTGTCACTGTTGTAGCTGCTGCAGTTTAAACTACTTTAAATCCAGTTTTATTTTCAGAGACAAGATAAATCTGAGGCTCCAAACATGATTAATAGGAGAAGGAAAGAAGAAAGAATGAGTTCTGATACATAAATCTGTGTTCAGCGATTCTTCAGTCTTGATTTTTGGTGAAATATTGGATCATTTTATTAAAATAAAACAACACAAGAAGCTTTAAGGTAAAAAGAAAGCACGTTGGTAAAAGCCAAACAAGCTGAAACCGCTATTTTAATTCAGACAATGTGTTATGTTTGAAAAGTTTGGTACATGAACTGTTGTGTAAATGCATCATTCTGTTCTGATACATAAGTTTGTTTTAATTTTTCCAACAATCTTTGATGTTTGCAGCGATACTGGATCATTTGAAGATGTACTCAAATGAAACCAGGTGAGAAGTTTAGATGGAAAAAATCACTAAATCACAAAAAAAGTCTTTGATTTTTGCTGAGATTTTGGATCATTTCATTAAAATGAAACCATGTGAGCAGTTTTAAAGGTTGTTTAATTAACTATTGTGTCAAATCTACATCTTTGAGGTAAGAAGGGGAGTCGAAAGTATGCCGTTTCCCTCTGAGACGTAACGGAGTGGAAGAACAAAGCAGCTTAAGTTGAAAATACTGGAGGAAAATACCTCAAAATTGCACTGAAGTGTCGCACTCGACTAAATGGCTCCTGCCCCTGGTCCAGAGTGAGACGTCTCACCAAATATCAGGCATCAAGACAATGACTCCTCACTATTTCTGTGCCCTTCTGCACAGGAAATATAAAAACCGAGACCATTCATGCTCCACAGACGATGAAGCTCTGCATCACTCGTTGACCTTTCTTGTAGTGCTGCCATCAGGCAAACTCGTGAAGCTCTCATGGCTGGATTACTGGGCAATTTGTCGCAGAAATTCTCATCCATAATTATACAAATCATATTAATTGTGCTGACCCTTAGACCTTTCCTCTGAGACCACCGTCGGGTGAAATCCTCCCCTCAGTCATGCTGTGAAAAACACGAGGGCAGCATTTTCATTTCCATTTTGGTCATTTCTCGAGCTGCCCTCCTCCAGCGCCTTCCTCTGAACAAGCAGATCAGATTAGCACACACAGTAACTAACGGTTGCACTGCCATCAATTTTCCTGAGAGCATTCATCATCCTGAAGAGGCTGAATCATTCTTGCTTTGATCATCCTGTGGTCTGTCGTCTGGCAACACTTTAAACCCCTTAAGCCACTATTTTGTTAAATTTCCAAATGAAAAAAACGTCCTTAACTGCACAACTGTGAGGCCAAAATGAACAACCTTGAGCTCTATTAATAGGAGACACCTGGAGAAATAATTAAATACAGTAAGTGTCTGTGTCCTCATCACCACAGAGGCTGGAAAAACACTCCTAAAACAAAGAGTCAGTGACAAGACGTGGAGCCCTAAAACACGCCCCGCTTCATCGTCTATTTTCCTCTAAATGGGATCATAATTTACTAAGTAGCATCATATTGTACTGAATGAGACCTGGAACTAGCAATTGAGACCATGAACTTATTAAGAAAATGTCTACTGAGGTAGTAAATCAAGCGAGAAGTCAGCTCAGTTTCTCTTTTAAACTGGAAGAGTCGCCCCCTGCTGGCTGTTGGAAAGAATGCAGGTTAGAGGCACTTTGACGTTGGCTTCATCGTGGAGGCTCCATCTTTTACAAGTAGTCTATGAATTAAGCAGAAATGAGAGATGAAGCACAACAAATCCTGCAGCCTTTTAAATAACGGCAGTATTTTGCACCCTCTTCAGTGAAAGTGCCACGGTCGGGAAACGTCTAAAAATCGGGTTGTTTTCTTAACAACCGACACAACCTGGTCCCAGTAAAGGAGGCGTCATAGTGGGAACCAAAGGCTCCATTTGCACAGACACTAAATATAACAGGATGCTACTTACATTACATTCATGCTCCACAGGGGATGAACCCTTTTGATGCTTGTGATATTAAAAGCCCAGTAATTTTTTTAATTAAAGTTGTGATTTTAACTTAACTAAATGCCTCCAAAAATTAAATTTTTGCAGTGTCAACAAATGGTTTTATCGCACATGCAAGTTAGTATTTTTATTTTTTTTATTTTTTTACAAGTTAAAGGAAACATTTCAGTTAATTTCAAACGTCATAAAGGAGGAAAGAAACCTGGAAGCACTCAAATTTAAGAAGCTGGAATTTGTAGAATTTGACATTTTTTGGTCTTAGAGCTCGCTTCATGTCTTTGGCTTGGTTAAGCCGCAATAATCAGGCCAAAGGGAATTAAAAGACGAGACTGAATGCTTCAATATGCATCCAAATAAGAAAACAAACTGTTACGAATAGAAAAGACAAGTGTTAAGTGTGATTGTTTGGAAACTGTTTGGGTGTTCACTGTGACCAACAGTCACATGGGCAGCGACTACTGCGGCCGCCACACATGATGCTATAAATCAGAGCCGCCACATGACCTGGGGTTTGGACTGACACATAACAAGGGCAGAACAAAATCAGGTGTTCACATATCAGCGTTCACACGTTGTAAATCAACTCCTGGCTGCGAGCGTCGTCTTGTGTTGATGCATCGAGCGCTTTACGCCCAACAATGTCATTCTCGAGGAGCAATCTCTGATTCAGACCGTATCGTTCATCAGCTGCTCAGCGTCTCCATCAATCACTCTCTCAATCATCCGCTGCCTCTTTCTCTCCCACTGCTTCCATCTCCATCTGTCATCCTGTCGAATTATCACTCGCAAACAAACAAACAAACGTTGCCCTCGATGGGCGATCGCTGCAGGTTGGAACTGTCTCAGTGCGTGAAGAAGCAGCTCTTACCCACACATGTAATCAGTGTTGGAATTGGAGGTAATTCCCCGAGGAATCAATAACAAATCCTCGCTGTCAGGAGAAAGTATTGCAGTTCAGGAAGTAAGACAAACGGTCTTATTTACAGTCGCCATGAACGGTTCTGACTGTCCTGGGCTCAGAGGAGGCGGCAGTTCTCCTCGATCTATAGTTGCGCAGTCAACTGCATGCAAAGCTGGAACACAATGTCTCCAGAGGTCTGGCTTCTTCATGGGTTCAACAAGCACGGTTCTTTTGGGATTTGATCCTGTTACGTGCTATCAGCAATTATCCTGCATGGACATGAAGCCATTTATCAAATAGGAGCATGTTTGGATCGACTACTTGGTCGGCCTGCAACATTTATTTCCTTTGTCGATAAATCCTTCTGGTGTGTCATCAATTAATCAATTAGAGGTTTGGTCAATAAAATGCTCGAAAATGGTGAAGGAGTTAGTTTCCTAAAGCCCAACATGACAACTTGAAATGTCTTGTTTTGTCCACAACCCAAAGATTCTCAGTTTATCAAAATGGAGGAAGAAAAAAAACGAAAACACGCAAATTTAAGAAGCTGGAATCACAGATTATAGACCTTTTTTTTTAGTCTTAGAGCTAATTTCATGTCCTTGGCTCAGTTAAGTAATACAAGTAATAATCAGGCTAGAGGGAATTAAAAGACAAAAAGACCAAATTATTCACTAAAACGCTAAAATATGCTGACATGAAACAGTTTCTCTAACAGGAGCACAGTTGGATCGACTACCTGGTCGTTAAATCTCTCTGGTGTGTCATCAGTTACTCAATTAGAGGTTTGGTCAATAAAATGCCCGAAAATGGTGAAAGAGTTAGTTTCCTAAAGCCCAACATGACAACTTTTAATGTCTTGTTTAGTCCACAACAACTCAAAGATGTTCCGTTTTCCTTGAAGGTTGCTGTTTTCCGGTTCCCTGAACAAACAAACTAATCTTCAGGGAACCTTCAGAGAACACTCATGTAATGCTTCTTGAAGGTTTGGCAAACGGAAACCTTCAGGGAACATTCCTTGAATGTTACTCTTGTCTGGTTTCCTGAAGGAGCAAACCGTAACCTTTGGGGAACATTCAGGTAACTGTCCATGGTGGTTCAGCAAATAATAACCTTCCGTAAACCTCCAGGGAGCGTTCAAGGAATGTTCCTTTAGGGAACGTCTGTTGGAGATTAGAATGAACTGGTTCCCTGAAACAAACCACAATCTCTTGGGAATGTTCATTTATTGTTCCCAGAAAGTTTCCTGAACAAAAGGTAACCTTCAGGGAACTTTCAGGGTACCTTTAGGGAATTTTCATGGAATGTTCCCTTAAGGTTTTGCAAACAACACTCCCTGGAGGTTCCTGTTTGCTGCGCAGCGATAGGATAGATTTTTTATTTTTTTTGTCTAAATCTTCTGACATTTTTTAATACATTTGTTGAGTTTGGGTCCTTCTTTGTAGCTACTTTTTCTAATTTCTTCTTATATTTGTATTTATTTTACATTCTTGTCCTTTGCTGTCAATGTTTCCAACTTTAATTTCCTTTTCAAACTTTTAGAATTGTGCCCTTTTTGCTTGTTCCCTGACATTATCCAAGAGCCCAATAAAGAAATCAATCTTTGAAAAGAAGAGAAAGTGTCGGTCATATACATGATCAGCCACAGCATTTAATAAAGTTAATAACACTGATTGTCTGGTTGCAGTGGCACCTCTCCATCGATGGAATATATCAGACAGCAGGTGAACAGTCAGCTCTTCAAATAAAAGACAAAGAAATAAAAGTGCAGCATAAGAATCTGAGGTCAACAGATGGACCAGAGCAGCTCCAAAACAGCAGGTCTTAATATTTTATATTGTTTTTATGGATTTTTTCTGTTTGCTGTGAAATTGCCTGTGTTCCTAACTGGGGTCCCACCAGTGGATCGTGACACCAGAAATCAAATAAAATCTGAAAAAAATGATTGCAAACAGCATATTAGCCGTAGTCAGTTTGCCATAATTCTCTAAAATCATTAAACATAACTGCAGGTAGTTATGAATAGAAGGTAAACCAATGATCACCGCAGAGCTTCATTTTACTTTGACACATATTTTAGTTTCGTGTGATTCTCGACCACGTCTGCGTGAGTCTGTAGCAGCTGTGGTGAAAACGTCCTCCATGTTTCAAAGCTTTCCGATAGTCTGCACAAGAACACAGACGAGTTGACATTTATCTTCCTTAACGGCATCCAACAGGTGTTTTGTGGGATTTGGACCAAGCTTGTGGGCGGATTGAGACTTTTGTTGGGTTAATTATTCTTCTCAGCATCTGGTGTGTTTCACATCATTATCCTGCAGAAATATTCTGTCAGTTGTGGTAATCTTTGGTTGATTTTTTTTTTTAAATGTTTGCATCTAAAAATTCCTCTAAAACTGCCCCAGACTTTGACTTCCTGGCCTCCATACTGTACCGAACCTTTACTGCAGTCTGGTTGGACTTCATTCAAACAAATTCTCCAACAACTTTTGTTTCCAAACTTTTTTATAACACAGTTCTCTGAATGATCCCTGTCGCCTCGCTGTCTTTCTGTATCCAGACTCACTTGATTTTATTCAGTTACACAGTATCATTTCCTGCTAGTTTCTGGTTCTAGCTTCTGTAATCAGTCCCCATTTCTCAGTTTTTTGAAAAACTTTTTGACAATAATGTTTAGAATTTTTTGCAGTTGCATTTAATCAACCAGTTTGAAGGCAGTTTACGTGTTAAGTCAGATAACTTCAGGTTCACTCGGACGCCTCGAGCAGAGCAACAAGTGGAGTATATCAGAACTTTTCCACATTTGGTTTAGTTGCTATTTGAAGGTTTATGTTCATGCTTCAAGTCAAAACCTGATTTATGTGTTTTAGACAGAGGTAGAAAGTAACTAAGTACTTTTACTCGAGTCCTGTACTCAATCATATGCTGCGTTATCCTTCCGCTTAATTCCAGAGGGAAATATTGTACTTGCTGCATTTATCGGGCAGCTTTATGATGGAGATTTTACACAATATCGGTAATAAAACAAGATTTTAAAATACAACACACAGATTAAATCAGCAGTTGTCAAACTTTTTGACTTCTTACAAAAAGTGTGCAGTCGAACTCACATTTTAAACGTCTATGAGTTGGCTAATCCCTCACGTTTTCAATAAATCTTCAAATGATCCAACATCTCAAAAAAATCAAAGACTGGAGAAAACAGATCAGAACTTTTCTCCATTTCTCTCCCATTCATCACGTTTGCAGGCCTCAGATTTATCTGCTGGAACTAAATATATCGTAGTTTAAACCTGCTGCTGACACACTGATGCTTCAATAATCTAATGACCTCAGATATAAGGACCTAAATTCTTTTAGTGCATTTTGCTGCCAATATTTGCACACTTTTACTCAAGTAGGATCTTTAATGGCAGGTTTTGTTTGTGATGCAGGATTTCTTCTTTGCTGTATTTGTACTTTTGATCAAATAAAGGATCTAAAAACTGTGTTGTTTATTCTATAGAAGTATCAGACCTTTTGCTGATAGAGGTGGACATGAACGACACAGTTTAGTTTGTCTGCTTACTTTATGTAGGTCAGTGGCTTCAGAGAAAACTGGTCTTTGTGATGTAAACTTTACGCGTCTGAATGAAGCAAGCAACCTGTTAGAAAATACATGAAGTTAATAGAGGTTCTCACCTGAGTTTCATTCTTGCAGCAGCCATACTGTCCTGGAGGTCAAAGAGGAAACACGCCTAATAAGCCGCTTCTTTATTGGTTACCTGAGTAGGTGGGTTCTCAGATGTGATTGGATTACGAATGTGTCCGGATTGGCTGGTTTAAAGTAGGAAGGCAGCACCTTCCCTATAGGAGAGCAGTGAGGGGATGCAGCACTGATAACAGTTGTTTTTTAAAAAAATTCTTTTCTCACTTTTAGAGATTTGCGGTTTGCTTAAAAATTAAACATAAATATCTTCAGACTTCACTCGTCCTCGCAATATTTATTTCATATCTTTAAAAGAAAAGGAAACGAGTAAAAGGTACAAAAAAAGAACTAAATGTTCAATCAAACTCCTTCACGTTCAGGGATTTTTGTGCGATTTTTAAGATGTAATAGACCCAAATGGAAAACTCTGCAGTCAAAACGTAGGTGTGAGGCTTAATTTGAAAGGTGAGAAATTCTAGTTTGTGAATTAATATTTGACTGAAACGGGTCAACAACAACAAGATGGCTGTTAAGAGGTTAAATTGGCTAAAATATATCACAAGATGCAACAGAACACACCAGAAACACAAACCACCAGTGGTGACTTTAATGAGAGAACAAAGAGCTAACATGCTTTTAGTATTTTTACCAAGTTAGATGAACTTTTTTCTAAGACACACTGCTTATTACCCTTTAAAATCAAAAGCAGACAGCCCAAACTTATCACGGGATGTTTGATATAAACACTGCTGCTCTCTAGTGGTACTTCTTGAGGATTTCTCTAAAATAAACTCAATTAAATGTTCATCTGTGTGTGTTCAGGTGTGAAAATACACACATGCTGCACATAAACCACTACTGAGGGCAGCAGGGTTGATATTTCTCCTGGATGTGACTTCCTGCCACAGCTCAGGGAACAACCTGTTTGAATCATCGTATCAGCGCTCGTGTTCACGTGTCTAATGAAGTGGAAGCAACACAGCCCGCTCATGTGAATCCAGTCCGCTCCGCTGTGCTGATGAGGCCTGAAGGCGACGTCCTGCTTACATAAACAGCAGGTCAAAGGAGGGACGAGCTCCAGCCTGAATGTCACTCAAATCACTGCGAGTTCATAATAGTGTGATGCAGCTCTGCTAAAATGTGACTGACCGACTCTAATGAGCAGCTGACTCATGCAGCTCCGTTTGTCTGAACTAATGAGAGGCCACATGTGGCTCAATTCGACATGCGGACAAAACATTTATTCTCACTGTATTTGTTGGAAATTGTCAAATGAGATCATTAAGACAGAAAGAACGACTGCATCTGATTTTTACGAGACTGAAACACAAACATGTGTTCTGCTGCTGCAGCTAGAAGCCAAATAAAAGGTGAGGAGGGTCAAAATACACTGTAATGTAAGAAGAAATCTACGACAAAAACAGAAATATTCTGGCAGCTGAAGCGCCAAAATAACACAAAAACAATATAGTTACAAAACATATTCACATAAGTCATTTTATGTAAGATCATGTGTACTTTTTTGTCATTTTGTAATAAAGTAATGTGATCAAATAAATAATTAGGTTTAATATTGCAGAAAAATGCCATTTAAATAGGGTTTTGCTATACATTTTTATGTAAAAATAATTTTGTAAACATCAAAAGACCATTGGAAAAATATGTCTTTAGCCTTCAGGTAATTTTACATGAACTTTTGGGGGTTTTAATGCTATTTACATGTTTAAAAATGATGAAATTATGTCTAAACATGGCAAAAATAATACTATAATACAAATAATAAGGCTGAGTGTTGCTGAAAAGTGTCATTTTTGGTTGGGTTTTATTATATAATTTTAGATTTTAAATATATCACACGTAAACCACATCATAATACCACGGCAAAACTTGTCTCGAGTCTTTAAATATCAAGTGTAATATGATTTTTTACATGTACTTTTAAATAAAAACATCCTTAATCATAAAGAAATGTTTAAAGTTACAAAAAGTATGCCCACCTTTTAAATATTTATGGATTTGATGTAGAAAAATTGTCAAATCAGCTACTAAACAAATAATTCTGACTATAGTTGAAGCAATATTCTTTTAGATTTCGATCGGAAAGTAACAGATAAAAATACTATAAGTGGTGCAAAGACAACATACCTTTTATGTAATTATGACTTGTATTTTGCCTTAGATATAGGCTTTTATATGTTATGTTTTACCACTGTTATTTGTATTTTTAATTTACTTTATAATTTTATTGACATAAGACACTTTGATTTATACTTCCTGTATAAACTGTGCTATACAAATAAAGTTATTACTATTATTTTAGACATATTACTTATGTTTCTAACAGTTTATCTTGTAGCTGTAGTTGTTTTTACAAAGACATGACTGAAAGATGGAGTCTCCCAATAAACGAATGCAATCAGAAAAGAGAGCTTGTATTCTGACTGAACACCTTTATAACAAACATAACAATAATCCAAATAGACTCACAGCTGGAGGCTCAGAAATGATCCAAAAAAAGGATGTTTGTCTTAAATTAGTGGAGAAAGTTTATATATGAAGCAAATGCAGAACAAAGGTTATCCAGGAATAAATAAAGAAGTCGGTGTCAGTCCTTTTTTGTATTTCTCCTGATGCACTGATGTCTATAAATAGTTTAATGTTGTATACTGTCTATTGTCATTGTGTCTTTTTCCATTCTGTAGAGACATCTAGTGGCCACTTTGTGCACTTATTAGTAAGTTATGGAATGCTCTGCCTTTGCATGTTAGACAGGCCTCTTCTTTGTCTGTTTTTAAATCACTTCTTAAAACCCATCTATTTTCCTTGGCCTTTGACACATAGTGAATTGTTGATTTTATTTTATTTCATTTTATTGTTTCTATTGTATGCTTGTCATTGTCTTATGTCTTTTAATTTAATTTAATTTGTATTTTAAATATATTTTTTATTCTATTGTGTACAGCACTTTGTTCAACTGTGGTTGTTTTGAAAGTGCTTTACAAATAAAGTTGGATTGGATTGGATTGGACTTATCACATGTGAGTTCAAACTGGAATTAGCTATTTGTTTTTGCCAGAAAAGCACCTCATTGGTTTAAAAAATGAAAAAAACAAAACAAAACCACAGCTTGGTTAAATTCAGTTTATTTAAAAATATATAGAAACAGGACCACTGGTGTAAACGTAACATGGAACAGCGTAGTTACTCACACTTTAATGCAACTTCAACCCAGATTGGAAAAAGAAAACAAGAGAAGAAACACAAATCACACTTCACAGCAGCACTTTACCCTCAAACACATCAGAACTGTACACACTGAATCAATCAGTTCATATGATCCCCCCAGTATTTAAACAAAGTGTGGGTCTCAGTGTTTTCTTTTTAAATCAGTCAAATTATATCATGAAATAGAAAAAGCAGTAGCATTTAGTTCTTCTGTGTACAGTACAACGATTACTGTAGTCGGCCAGCTTCTCTCTGAATCAACTCATAATAGAAAAAAAACCTTCATTCCTTGTAGTTTTACTCTGATTGCAGAACCTCTGTGTTGTCATGCCGGCTGTCATCATGTTCACCGTGTTTGGAGAAGTTTATTTAAACTTAGAGACACTTCAGGTTATTTTTTTTCTGACTAATTAATCATAAAACAACACAATCAAACTTGAGTGGCACCAAATAACTTCAGCGAGATCCAGTCCTGCTCTAAAACAACTAAAGTGCAGGTAATCAGGGAATGCAGTTACAACCTTCGACGAGAAACAACCCTAAAATTTGAAGGGTTAATGGGAACAATAGGGCGAAAAATATGATATTAATGGTTGGAAATAAATTCCATAACAAAATAAAAATCTGTATGGAGGCTTTATAATCTGCTGTTTTTCTGTTCCCAGCTGGTATAAACACTAAAGTCGAGCCTAGGAAAAAGTTCCTGTCTTAGTTCTGACTGCACCCTGGCTGCGAGACGGGTTATCAAAACTGTAAAAAACAAGTTATTCATGACTCGTTTACCTTGTAAGTTGTCAGCTGGAATCTAAAACAAAAGTATCTGCTTGTGTGGACAAAATGACATAAAACAGGAGAAAACTGTCTCACAGGAAAGAGCAAAACTATCTCTACGCTACTCCTAATATGAGGAAACCGCCGAAACACATTTTTTTAATTTGCTGGGATAAATACTCACATCAAAATAATGCAATATGTCCTCCAAGGTGGCTTTTTATCATCCGTTATGTTTAGTTTTGCTTCCTGGCAGTAGAGCTGTTATAAACGATGGCACATGCTCCGACTCCACACTTTAAAGTCTATAAAACTCTGTCAAACTAAAAGTGGTTGAAACAAACAGTGTAAGTCAGTTCTTTTTTTTTTTTGCAGATTTAACGACTATGCTCTCCTGTTGTGGTGATCTAGCACAGATCGAAGGATACCGGACTACTGTGGGTAAATGTATCATGACAGTTAATGCTCTATGTTACTTAAAGAATCTCAGGTTTGATGGTCAACTGCATAACAGTCTGGTCCCGACAGTCGCGAACGCCTTCAGTAGCTCTGATCAACCGCTTGTTGAAGCTGCAGCGGTCCAGCTTCTCTACGAGGATCCGTCTTCCAGCTGCTCGTCCTGAAAAGGGTAGCTGAGCGCCGGAGGAAAGCCCTGACTTCGAGGCTGCTCGTCCAACAGCATCAAATCCTCCACGTCTTTCCCTTTGTACCTCCGCCTGCAGATCTTTACAGTCACTTTTCGCCCCTGAAAGACTTTGAGGGCCTCTTTGGAAGCCATGGCTTTGGCGGCGGACTCGTCGCGGCCGTACCCGGTGCCCAAGTAGACAGTCTGACAGCGGATTTCGCACACATGGCCTTCCTTCTGTGTGCGACCTGCCGGGAGGCCTGTGATGTCCTTCAGCGGCACAAACACGCAGGTCAGGGTTTGCTTACACGACTCCACGCAGCTCCGCAGGATTTCAAAATGGTCCAAGTTGGGGCCAAAGCCGCCCGCCGACACCAGCTTCCACGCCACGGCCTTGTAGAGGCGATTGAAGAAGGGCTGGTGCTCTGCTGGAGCCTGAGGAAGAGGTCCTGACTTCTGAGTCACAGGCCGAGCATTCGTCCTCCCAGCGGGTCGACCGTCGAGCTCATTAGGCCCAAGTTTGGCTCTTTTCGCACAGCTGTCAGCGTCGCTCTCTGCAGGTGACAAACACAGCAGGAAGGACAGTGTTGACTGAACACGCAACAGCATTTAATGAGGAAACAGACTCCGGCCTCAGGTGTGTGGGTGTGCAAAAAAAACATAATAATACGCATGAATGATTACACTGAACCCCTGCTGCAACAGAAAACAACCCTGAAAGGTTTTGCTATGTTGCTTTTCAAGGCTACTGAACATAACCAGATTTTGGTATTTCTCTTATAATCAGTTATAAACACATAGTTTATGAAATGATTACAATAAAGATAAATATCATAAAATTTAAACCAAATGCACAAAAACAATACAATAACTAGATTTTTCTGAATGATTATGGATGCTTTGATTTTCAGTTTGTTGATGATGTGTTAGACGGAAGTTCCTTCAACCCTACTGTATTTTTTGAGGCACTAGTTTGTGGCAGTTTTTGATTATTGTCAATTAATTATTCGATTAGTTATCCGGTCTATAAAATAGCAGAAAATGGTGAAAAATGTCAATCGGTGCTTCTCAAAGCCCAAGATGACGTCCTCAAATGTCTTGTTTTGTCCATAATCCAAAAATAGCAAGTTTACTGACATAGAGGAGTAAAGAAACCGGAAATATTGAATTTTACTGAGCTGGAATCAGATGTTTTTCTTTCTTTCTCCACTAATCAGTGCAATGCAGCTCTGACACCTGGTTCTAATACTGCCTGTCTCTCCACATTTACATACAAAAGAGAACAAAATATATCTATGTGTCTGTCACTGTGTATTCCCAGGTATACATTGTAAGGCAGCTGTCATGATTTTCCACAATGTATTCTGGTGGAAAGAAAAGAAGACTGGCAAAAGAGACCTCATAAACTAACTGTGAACATGACTTGACTGTAAAGGTGCTTTGCATTACCAGCTGTGGCGCTCCGCTTTCCTCTGGCCATGATTTCTTTCATCGTTTTGTGAACAGGAACATCCTCGACGACTATCCCCTCACCCATCTCACTGATCTTGTCCATCACAGCCTGTGGATAGCTGAAGGGAAGCAGAGAAAAAAACAAAAAAAACAGTTATTACTCAGCTGTGGGCTTCGCTCTTGGTATTCTCTAGTTTTTCATTGTGCTCGATCGGTGTGTCCTACCTGCAGCCCAGGAACACGTGATTAGCCCAGACCATGGACAGAGACAGCAGCCGGTCCAGACTGCTGCTGGGGACCCCCGGCTCCACTGTGGGGAAAGCCTCCATGTTCCTCAGGATGAACTCTCTTCGAGCAACCCACTGCTTGTTGCTCTCGCAGTAGGTCCTGAATGTGTCGACCCACTCGGCCAGCTGCGGGTTCTGGCCCAGGTACTCTGAAACTATGTCCTCTCCGCTCCTCTCCCCCGCCATCCCTGCAATAAAACACAACGTTTATGGTTAGAAGGACAAATTAAAGCTCTGCACTTTATTATTTACTTACTAAGTTACAAGCAAAGGTAGCTTGTATTAGGTCTGCAGAAGATTTCATATGGCTGTGTAGCTGGTCAACAGAAAGCTAAATAAACAGCTTGATAGGTAGATTGATAGATGTACCAACGATATACAGGTCAGGTCAATAAAATAAAAAAAAGTCAATATTAACTGAAATTAAACATTTTATGCTAAAAATGTTGGTCGATACCGCCTAATTCAATTACATTATATAAATAATAGTACAAAAACGTGCCTAATTTCACATAAACAATAGCTGTAGTTATTAAAACACGAGGCATAATCGACGAGCAGTTTGTCTGGCAATAAAAAGTAATAATGAACAGCCATCTTAAGTAGTAAAAACGCAGCTATAGTCAAACCGGTGATTCTGTTAAATAAGAGGAAATACCAGATACTCATAGCAATAGACAGCCACATGAACTACATATATGCACAAAACCATTTCAGAAATACGTTTTATACTGCCGGTGTTTTATAAACTTGCCTTGCTGTGGTCGTGCGTTAGTTAAGCTGACCAGTAAATGTTTTCCCTAGCAAACTGCCTCTGGTAACTAACGTTAAGTTAAGCCAAGCGGCTAGCCGAGTAGCACTAGCCACACCAGAGGAGACACGCTAATAATTACAACACAGCATCAAGAGTGATTAATAATGACGGTAACTAGCTATCCTTTGCTTGTACAGTTTGTATTAAGGGTATTATTTTATCTAGTAACTGCGACATACCAAGCGCTCTCCGTTGCGATGTGTTGCTAGCTAGCTACATGACCGACTGATGACGCAATTTTCGCGACGCTTCCTTCTCGCCGGAGGAAACTACATTTCCCATGAGCACACTGAAAGCTACAGGTTGTTACGCTAGCCCTCGCTTATTTTAGCTTTCATACCTTATAAAAACTAATTTAAGACCCAAATGAGAATATTTTTCGTTACTTAAGACTATTAGCACTGCAAATTCGAACCAAAAAGCCAACATTAAAATTTTAAAATCTAACTAAACGATATAAGCAAAAACTACGTAGCACAGGATGTTTCGCATCTGTCCCGTGATGCTTTGCGTGCTGACGTAGAAACCTGCGACAGCTCGGGCGGCAGTTTGTTTTGGTGGATGAATGAGAAGCTCACAGCTGCTTTTTTCAGTTTTAATTAACTGAAAGTGAATTAACATGATTCACGAGTTGTTGCTGGCGTTGAGCGGATATCCGGGGACCATTTTCACCTGGAACAAACGGACAGGTTTGCAGGTAAAACCGGAATTCACCGCAGTTCCGTAATACGATAACGGTTCCAGTTTAACACAGACATGCTAGCTTAAATGTTTTGCACTTATATATACATATTTTTAAAAAAAATTGGTAATCATTTATGTCTTTACAGATCCAAGTAGCTTTGTTGACTGTAAAGATATACGTTTTGCTAGCATTATTTAGCTTAAAGAGAGAATAACGGGTTGAAATAATATAAAGCATTAAGCTAAGACTAACTGTAGGTGGATAATTTGTGCTCTTGTATTACATCTATCCACCTGTCTATCTGCACGTCTGTCTATGTATTTAATGTATATATCTGAGTCAGAATTGCTGCAAAATGTACTTGTGGCTGTTAAATAATGGAATTGATCTTATGTCAGTGAAACCATAGCGTGCATGCATGAACCATTAATCAGTGTAGCTCACACCTCTGCAAGTCAAAATGTCTGCCCTGAAAAATGTCAAACCACATGCAAGCTTCACCTAAACAATTTTGGACGGTTAATCTTCACTCAACTAGTCTTAACAGTGAGGGCAGAGGACAGAAAGTGTTTTAACTTGTGCGGTTTGTCAAACTGCTTTATTTCACCTTCAGGTGTCCCAGGACCTGCCCTTCCTTCACCCCAGTGAGACCAGTGTCCTGAACCGACTCTGTAAACTGGGCTCTGATTATATTCGCTTTACAGAGTTCATAGAACAACACACTGGACATGTTCATCAACAAGTGAGTCCTAACGCCACATAAGAACATTTTACGCAAATTAACTGCATTGGTTCAGTTATGTTTTTGCTATATCTAATGCACAGTACTCTAACCTAGCTCAGATATAGTTTTTTTTTAATAATAAAAAAAAATAGTGTTAGTGCACTCAAAAAACACCCAACTTAAATCAAATTATAAATCTTCCTGACTTGTCTTCAATTATGATTGTGTTTTGTTTTGTCTGTAAGTCTTACTTAAATTAATGAACAACATTTTTTAAAACATGCATCTGTTCACGATCTGTTCTGTAGGAGCATCATGCGAACCAGCCCAACCAGACTGGACTTCATGGGATTTACTTGCGGGCTTTCTGCACAGGCCTGGACTCCATGCTGCAGCCCTACAGACAGGCCCTGCTGGACCTCGAACAAGAGGTAAAATGATAATGCAGCCAACAACAATGAACCAAGTGACATGTGAGATGATGCTAAGATAACTTGTGTTTGTGTTTCAGTTCCTTGGAGATCCACATCTGACAATATCTCATGTGAATTATAAGCTTGACCAGGTAAAGAATTCATGAAACTGTTGAATAGATCAGTTTAAGAACGAAGTGACTCTCCTTTCAAAGTTTTTTCCACAACTGAACATATCAGTTTGTTTAACACTGTACCTTTTTAAAAAAGTTTCAGCTGCTGTTTCCCTCTGTGATGGTGGTGGTGGAGACGATAAAATCACAGAAGGTAAGAATTGTTTATAGAAGTTATTCAGCAGAATATGAGTTAGCAAGTTAGCAGGTATAAAAGTGTAAACACCAGACTTTTGAACTAATAGTTGGCTATTGGCTACATAAGACAACAAAAGGTTTTATGCTGCTGGAGGAGCTCCTTGTGAAAGCGATTAGCACCACCTGCTAACAGAGCTGTCTGTGCTGCTTTAGATCCATGGCTGTCAGATCCTGGAGACGGTGTACAAGCACAGCTGTGGGGGGCTTCCTCCTGTTCGCATGGCTTTAGAAAAGTAAGTTTCTTCTGTTTGTAAACTAGTAAAGATCAAAAGGCAGGAAGGTATCATTTCATTTTTTGGTCCAGCTAAAACGATGATATCATATTATACAATACAATAAGGTAACTTGGAACTTACTTGAAGCCCTCTATCTGAGACAAAATACTAAATTTGTGTTTATGATTCTGTATATTTTGCAGGATTCTGGCAGTGTGCCACGGTGTGATGTACAAGCAGCTTGCAGCTTGGATGCTGCACGGTTTGCTGCTGGACCAAAGCGAGGAGTTTTTTGTGAAGCAGGGTCCCAGTGCAGGAGGAGCTGCTGCCAACCAGGAAGAGGAAGAGGAAGATCTGGGGCTGGGAGGTCTGAGCGGGAAGCAGCTCAGAGAGTTACAGGACCTGGTGAGAGCTGCAGACCAACAACCAACTCTAGACTTATTTTTGTAATGTTTGGTGGTGGTGTTCATCTTTGTTGTCGTGCAGCGGCTGATCGAGGAGGAGAACATGCTGGCTCCATCTCTGCAGCAGTTCTCCCTGCGAACAGAGATGCTGCCGTCTTACATCCCCATCCGAGTGGCTGAGAAAATCCTCTTTGTGGGAGAATCGGTTCAGATGTTTGAAAACCACAACCACAGCCCGTCTAGAGCTGGTACAGTATTGTTGATCTAAGAGAAGTCTTGTTGTAGCACCTCTTTCTCTGCGTCACAAAAACAATAAAACCCACATTGTTTTGGTCATTTTAGGCTCCATACTGAAGCACCAGGAGGACATGTTTGCTGCCGAGCTGCACAGACTCAAACAGCAGTCGCTTTTCAGCCTGGTGGATTTTGAAAATTTGATTGATCGCATCAGGAGCACAGTGGCAGAGGTGAGCTCGTCTTCTTTCTTCTTTCACTAAAATAACAACCGAACTGAGCTACCATGAACAGTGCTGCAAGAATCAAATCCTCATCATCCCCGTTTGACTTTCAGCATCTCTGGACGCTGATGGTGGAAGAGTCGGATCTGCTCGAACAACTGAAGGTTTGTATTCATCACACAGTTCTGGATTATATATCACTGAGACCTGAACACTGTTGACATTTGTGTTTTTCCTCCAGATCATAAAAGATTTCTACTTGTTGGGTCGTGGAGAACTCTACCAGGTTTTTATTGATCTCGCGCAACAGATGCTGAAGACGCCTCCAACAGCCGTCACTGAACACGGTAAATGTTGACATGCAGATACTGAATATGATCCCTGTAACAGTTTTATTTATTTTTTGCATTGTAATGGAGATTTGATCCAGTGTTTATTTCATGCTACATACAAAATACACACATAAAAATAGTATAATTGATGTTTGATCACATGTTTGGTCAAGTTTAAATAAAATCATCAACAGCTGAGATGTGACTGGACATCATGTCACTGATTCACTATGTTACTGTTAACTTCATTTTGGTTTAGAAAAATATAAACGTTTTATGCAAGTACTAATATTTTGATTTCTTATCACCTTGTTAAATAATAATGATTTGTAGCTTTGCACAGTGAACTCAAATTGGAAAATTAAAAAAAAAATCTTTAATCCAGTTCAGCTGCAGCAACTTAAACACTGTATTGCTCATGAGGTATTAGTTTTGCTTAGTGATCAACAGATATTAATGGTAATATCATGTTGTTCTTCTTTTCCTTTCTTTTGCATTGGATGAAATCGAAAAAATTTTAAAATTTAAAAAATCATTCTTATATACAGGTATATATGCAAGAAGATGCCAAACTCCTGAATTAAAATGAACATCTGCACTCTGTCTGCACTGCACTTATTTTTAATTTAGAAAATCTGTCAACTATCTGTCCTAAATTAATTTAAGGAAAAAAAATTTAACTTTGTAGAAAAACTCATGAATGAAAAATAATATCTGAGTGCACTTAACAGCAGCAGATAGACGCATCTTTCATTTGTTTGAAATTTAAAGATTTTTTGGGGGGGGGTTAATAAAGTTTCATCTTAAACCAGTGAGCTCCATGTTTAATGCCATATGCTTTGTTTTCCACAGATGTAAATGTGGCCTTTCAGCAGGCGGCTCATAAGGTTCTGCTGGATGACGACAACCTGCTGCCTCTGCTGCACCTCACAGTCGACTACCAGGGCAAAGACAGCAAAGGTGTGTTCACATGTTCATATTGTGTGAATTCAGGCAAAAACCATCTACGTTTTCATGTTTAGCACTGTCCTCTGGTTTCATGATCAGAATATTTCAAAGTTAAGCTACAGCCCTTATCTACTCAGTAGCTCCAACACTGTTCTGGAGGATGGACTCATCTGTTCTCTGTATGTTCTCTAGATACTGACTTTAAAATCACATTAAACCTTCCAGCTTCTGCAGAAACAATTATTTACAACAACAACTTGTCATTTTAAAAGCATAAACACTTACCTTGTCTGTGAAGGTTCTTAGTCATCCAGCTCATGGTTGTTCTCGTAGATTTATCAAAGCAAATGGACTTCCTTGCGTTTCTTGAGGACATGTCACTTCTCATCCAAGACGCTTCTTCAGCTCTGACTGACTAGCTGGGAGTTCCGGATACTTATATCCTACAGGAGCCATTAACACCTGAGTTTGGTTTCAGTCAGGGGGTTTGTTGCTCCTCCCCCTCATCATGTGAGTCGTTGATGCTCCCCCTGCCACAATGGGGTTCGTTAGGGTCTTTTGTGGTTAGGTGTGAATGGGTTTCATCTTCCTGAGGAGAGTTCTTATGATTGAATTGTAAACAGGTGAGAGATGATGCCTCAGACCTCCATCTCTGTTGAGGGATGGTCTTTCCAGTTTCACATAGATGCTGTGCCCAGCTACAATCAAAGTTTTAGGCTCGTTGCTAGGAGCAGCATTTGATGTCACAACTGCTTTTTAGGTACTTGCAAGTAGCCACTATTAGTTCAGGGACCTGCAGTATGAAGCAGAATTAGAGGTTGGGGAGGTAACTTCAGCTGTAGCTGGGCTCACAGGCTACAGCGGTGGTTCACTTCTTACTGGATACAACAGTTCAAGTCACAAAGGGCTTTACAAGGCAGCAGAATAAAACAGACAAGTCATAAAATCATCAGGTTTCAAAAGTTTAAACCAATACCGTGTTGTAAAGGGTGAAAACATTATTAAAAGGAATTTAATGTGGTTCCAAGGAAATTAGAACTCAAGTACAATCAAGAAAGGCTCCTTAGTGAACGTGTGTTTTATGAAGAGACACCGACACAGTCGACCTGATTTACTAAATTCCCTTTTAGCTGCAGAATTCAGAAACAATCTTCTTTTTTCAAACTGAACACATTTCCTCCAGATTGTTCCAGAGCTTGACTGGAGCGTACTTTAAACACCATCTCTGACGTAAACACTGTGTATCTGCACTGGAGAGATCAGTTGAGTCCACTAGAGGTTGTGAATCCTCTCACATGCTGCTGGATGATTATCTGACCGCTCACTGAATGAATTTAATTATTTATTCTTGTTATCTCTGTAATTGGACCATTTGGTTATTATTTTTCAGAGGCGTCGGGCCCCAGAGACGGAGCCACTCCTCCACAGGAGACGTCTCCCCGCGAGGTTCCTCCAACTGGCTGGGCAGCTCTCGGCCTCATCTACAAGGTCCAGTGGCCGCTGCACATCCTCTTCACTCCTGCTGTCCTGGAGAAGTGTGTTCATGTCCTCTCCTTGTTGAAGCTTTCATTCATTTATTCAGAGCACACCTGGTCACCGTCCTCTCCTCCTGTTTGTTTCCTCCCGTGTGCGTTCAGGTACAACGTTGTGTTCAGGTACCTGCTCAGTGTTCGGAGGGTTCAGTCTCAGCTGCAGCACTGTTGGGCTCTACAGATGCAGAGGAAACACCTCAAGTCCAGCCAGACGGACGCTGTGAAGTGGAGGCTACGCAACCACATGGCCTTCCTGATTGACAACCTGCAGTACTACTTGCAGGTAACAGTACTAAAAATACATACACTCCATTTTTCAGGTTGTGCCTCTCATCGTTACATGTAATCCACAGAGATAAGCACCAGGCTCCGGAAGATAACAATAAGTCAGAAGCAGTTTTTCCAATAATGCAGTAATTTAGAGATGCTTCCTGCCGTTTTTAAGATACTCCTCTTCATCTGGATGGGAAAGTAACTCTCTAAAGGTTCGAAGATCAATTGTGGCCGATTGGCAGGTGCAAACTAAGAAAACTTCATGATCAAACTTCAATGTTTCTTTAACATTTTCAAATGAAGCCGTAAGTCTTTTGAGCTTAGTAGGTGTTATCTGCATGTCATTTAGGGCCAATGTTGCTGATGCTGGTGATGTCCTAAAATGACATTGTGCATCTTCTTAGCCATTCTTTGAAAGACTTTACAATGCCTAGGTCCACCTATGACTGAATGTGGGAGCAGAAATCAGACTTCTGTACGTGCACAACTTCACAACTTTTGAAATGTATCAACCAAAAACTGTGCACAACTTTAGAAATCTCATGAAACAGTGCACACGTTTGCAGGTTTATGCTTCAGACACAAGATGTTGCTTTATTTATCCGTCTTTAAATCCTGTTCAGTTTAAATTTGAGCCTGTGACCTTGATGATCTGAGCTATGAATCAGTGGTTTTCTTGTTTGTCTGCAGGTGGATGTGCTCGAGTCTCAGTTCTCTCAGCTGCTTCAGCAGATCAACTCCACCAGAGACTTCGAGAGCATCAGACTGGCCCACGACCATTTTCTCAGCAACCTGCTCGCCCAGTCCTTCATCCTCCTGAAGCCGGTATGAACCACGAATGGAGCTTTGTTTGCAGCTAAAATTCATCCTGTTAATAATAAGAATCACCCATCAATGCTTCCGTCTTCAGGTGTTTCACTGCCTGAATGAGATCCTGGAGCTCTGCCATAACTTCTGCTCGCTGGTCAGTCAGACTGTCGCTGCTCTGGACGAGAGAGGAACTGCTCAGCTGGACATCCTGGTCAAGGTGCAGTTCAATGACTCTGTTATTTATGTATCTAATGTTGGACCACAGACAGACGTCTTTAATAAAACTGCTGCTGTAACATTTTTAGGGTTTCAGACGCCAATCATCTCTACTGTTTAAAATCCTCTCGAGTGTGAGGAACCATCAGATAAACTCAGATCTGGCTCAGCTGTTACTGCGACTGGACTACAACAAATACTACACCCAAGCTGGAGGCACGCTGGGCAGGTAGGACACAATAACACTCTGTTATCTCTTAAATTAATTAGAGAGATAGTTAATAACATGTGCTATGGCTAATCTAAAAATACTCTTTCTTTGCAGTGTTTAAGAAGAGCACGAAGCATTAGGATTCAGCCATCAATGCTAAACTGAACAGAAGAAGCTCCCATCACCACAACACTGATAGTGTGGCATGTCTATTTAAAATTATCTTTACAAACTTAAAGCACCCAAATGACAAACCGTATTTTCTCACTTCACTCTATTGGTGTCCAGTTTTGTGCACAGATGATCTAATATTCGCTTGTGAACTACTTCAGTACAAGAAAAATGAACAAGATTTGGTTTGTTGAGCTCACAGCACTTAAATTACTTTGAATATCTAATTTAAGGAACAGTTTTTTGCTTTCTTGCTGAGTTAAATGAGAACATACAAACCACAGTCACGTCTGAGAGATGATTAGCTTAGCTTAGCATAAATGCCTTTCAACTGTGCCAGCTGTTCATCAATTAGTCAACTATTACAATGATTGGCAACGCTTTTGACAATAGAATAGCTGACTTTAGTAAATTCTTAGGCAAAAATTCCTCTTAAACTTGAATATTTTCTGGTTTCCTTCCTTTTATGAGAGAAAACAGAATATCTTTGGTTTGCTGACAGAAGACATCGAGGACGTTACAGACTGACATTTTTCACCACTTTTTTTACATTTATAGGAAAAACAGCTGATCACTTAGTTTAGAAAATAACTGATTAATCAACAATGAAAATGATTAACTGCAGCTGTTTTTTTCTGTTTTAAAGCACCACTAGAATTTAGTGAGAAAATGTCGTTTGTAGTTTGGGTGATCTGTCTCTTTGTCTATCAAACACCTTGTATATACTGTAAATACTAAAACCTTGTAGCATGAACCATGTAAAATAAACTGACATCCGTTAAAATGAAACAAGGATCACAATTTATTATCCCATTAAAAACAGACAGGATAAAGTTATATACAGCAGAGGCATGCAACAGAACTAACGCTCAACATTTAACTTGGTCGAAGGCATTTTTGCACATTGTGGAGTCTGGTTGATTATGAGGCGTAGTCGTGGCGATACTGAGGCTTGCTACGGAAACCGAGGCGCTCCCCGCAGATGACGCTCTGGATGAGCCACTCGGGGGACACGAGCGGGACTTCCTGTGATGTTGCGTTTTTCTCTACCAACGGCGGACAGGCAACATCCGCCACCACAACGTCGTACTTGCCAGCAGGAATGTCTACAGACGAAGGGAAAGCAGACTGTGAGTAAATGAAATAGTGTAATATTTATACAATGTGCATTACTTAGATAAGATGTCGTGGATTCTGTACCAGAGCTGTCCTTCTCTGCCTGAAAGTGCCGGACAGACGGACCTCCTCCCATCGTGATGAGCTGGGCCCACAGCTCCACTGGCTTCTCAAACACCAGAAGGACTCGCAGGGTCTTGAACGGGCTGCAGCGAGGATGCCTGAGTGGGGAAAAATAACTCAGACATGAAGAAGCAGCGAGTTAACAGCCATTCATCAAGAGCCATTCATCAGTTCTGACTGATTGGCGGCGACTCCCAGGTATTGATTATCACTCACATGACTCGAGGTGTGAATGGTTGTGAAACTGTGAAGGGGCGGGTGTCAGGACTGCAGAGCCCCGCCCTCTGTTTAGAAATGGATGTCACAGTTTAACATAGATGGCTTCATTCAGCTCTCTCTCAAACTGTCTCAGTTATCCAGAATGTGGACATCGCTGTAGTCAAAGTCGTGTCTTTATCCTTTAGATAAAGACGAACTGCTGAGTTTTGTCCTGAGCAGTGGGATGTTGTTTTTGGACAAAATCCTTCAGAGCCACATACATCTGCTCTTTTCTTGTCTGTTTGATTTCGTGCTTTTTTTTCCCCCCCAGATTTCTTTTCTGATTTCATGAAGGTCCAGCTGAAATAGCCACAGGTCTTATGTGCTTTCTTAGTGTGTCTTTCCTCCTTTGTCTTGTGAAGGACATTCTCAGCCCGGTGCTGTCAGGTTCTGGTAAACCCCAGCTTATTATTTCAGAAGGTGGTGGGAATCAAACAGCAGGTGTTGGTCCAAGTGTGGGTTGCTTGTAGACTTAAAGGTTGAGTCGTCTGTGCTCCTCAGTGTGCACAGCGTAGTCCAAAAAAAAAAAAAAGCAGCACTGAGAAGGACTGAAGTCTCAACATTCAGACCAACACTTGCTGTTTGGCTCCCACTGTCCACTGGAACATAAGCTGGGGATTATCAGAACCTACAGCCATCAAACTGTGAATGTCTCTAGTAAGACAAGAGCAGACACATAAAAAGAAAACCTTTATGGTCCTTTTATGAAGTCAGAAACGAGACGTGAAAACAGACATCAAAAAGAAAAGAACAGGCAGAACAACATCGTCATCATGAATGTATCTGGAGTGTCTACAAGGATTTTGTCCAAACACAACATCCCAGTGCACTTCAGACCCAGCAACACTCACAAAAACAGCCAAACACTAAATAACATTGTATGTGGAGTCCAATGCAATGAGGAGTGCACAGACCTAAATATAAAACTGAACAATCACTAAACACAGACTCAATCTGTATCTGAAGGATAAAAGACTTTGAGGACAGCAATGTT
>NW_007578516.1:284517-285277 GCF_000690725.1 Stegastes partitus | reverse complement strand
GTGTTGGTTATCAGTCCCCTTGATAACTAATCTAACCCTCAGGTGAATAAGAAGCAGGTGAAGCTTCAGACTCACCACTCTACGATGGCGTCGTCCGGCCCGACGCCGGCGGGCAGCAGGTAGTTCCTGTAGTTGAGCAGCTTGTTGTCTCTGCAGCAGTCTCTCACCCACATGTGCGACACACACGGCACGCCGCTGGCCAAACACAGCAAGTACTTCCTGGTGCGACTGTGCTGGTCCGCAATGAGGAGGCTCTGGTACGCTGCTTTACACTGGAGAAGGAAGTACAACACGGAGAGCTGAGTACAGACCGGCAGTGTTTATGGACTGTGTTTGTACAAGAGAAATTATCTGAATGTATGGATTTAGAAACACAGAGCCATCCCAAAATATAGGTTATTGACTACAATCAGATTAAGACTGACAGCAGTAATTACTAAGAAAATACTCACATTTAAAATAAAACCACTACTTGCATTTTTGTCTCTTCATTAAATGTTGGAAAACAAACATCTGACTTTATAGAGCAAAAACAGCAGAAAGTCTGAATTTAAAGATGCAGCTTCTGCCGTGTATGTAGCTAAAGTTGAAATGAACCATAAAAATTTAGTTATACAAGAAGCCTCATCGTCGTAGTGCTTCTGCTGCTCACCTGTTCTTCATTGAAGTCCGGCAGGATGAAGCCTCCACCTGCCTGCAGCTGGGACTCTGTGTACGATTTGTTATATGGACCCGTCTCCACATAATCTGGTGGAAATCA
>NW_007578516.1:276082-283749 GCF_000690725.1 Stegastes partitus | reverse complement strand
CATTTAATACACCCACTAACGATTAACCAAGAAAATAATTGAGAATTGAAGAAAATATTTGTTGCAGCTGTGATTTCTGGTTGTAAATGTGTCACTTTGGGGTGTAAAACATCACAACTTTATCCATTTATTTGTCTTTTTGTTATTTATGATTGTTTCTGTGTGATTGTTGCACCGCTGGCTGCATAGCTAATTACCCCGCGGGGATAAAAAAAAGACTCCTTGAACCTTGAACCAGCATCAAACTTTGTTAGATTTAGGAAAACAGTGCTGCTCGCTGCTTGAATGTAGAAGAAAATGCTTCATGCAATATTAGTATTTAAGTGATCAAGAATCAATATGTTAGTCTGAAACCCAATCAGGAGATCCATACTAAACATCCAGCCTTACTTGTAAAGCTCATTTCCTCATCTTCCTCACCTTCCTCATCGTCACTCGTGAGCTTGTTGGTCAGCCGGTCGACCTCAGACGAAGCCGTCAGCATGAAAGCGAAGCCCATGAAAAGAGACGTGTTTTGGGGCAGCGGGCCGTGAGACTCTGCTACGTCGCAGGACTGACCCGGGAGGTCGGTGCCGCTGCCGGAGGTGTTGCACACGCCGACCCGCTGGGCTGGAGACATAAATACACGTGTTAAAACAGAGACTGCACGAACAGGAGGAAGTCCTTCTAAACGACTCGCTCACCCAAATCACAGATGTAACGTCTCTTTTTTAAAGCTATTCTGAAGCCACGTAGACAATCACCAGAGTAACTGAACTGTTTCTAGAAGAGAGGAAATTCTCAATCTTTCAAGCATCAAACATGCTGTAAACTAGAAAATGCACCCGTGAACTGCACCTTCTATCTTCCCTCCACCTGTGGACCAACACCGTGATAACACTGGTGGCACATTATTTATTACCGAGTCGGCCTCAGCAGCAGCAGCAGCAGGATGGACTCAGGACGCCAAAATGTCTCAGTTATGCTCAGTACAAAAGTCAAACCATTTCACATGAATAAAAACATGAAATCACCACTTCATAAAACTGGTTTTAAAACTCTTAAAAGCAAATTAAAAAACAGCACAATGGCACACAAGTTAAAAACACATTAAACACACGACCTAAATCATTTGTATAAAAACTGTTTTTAAAAAGTCCTACAACAACTACACTTTAAACCCTGAATTCTTGAAGCTAAAACCAAACTTTCTCCCTCCCACCCCCCCTGGTTCAGACCCAGTCAGGGTCCCGGTGAGCGGGTCTCCGTACCGGCTCTGGCTCCGGCCCCCCTGCGGCCTCTTTTAGCCGCCGACCGGCTGTCGTCGGCGCTCAGCAGCTTCCTCTTGCCGGAGGGTCCGGGGGTCCGCGGGCTGCTGGAGGAGCTGCGGTTGGGGGTGTTCTGACCTCCGGGGGCCCCTCGGCGCCTCCTCTTCCCCTCCACCAAGTTATCTGAGGAAAATGATAATAAATCTCATTATTATCCATGAGGTTAATTGGTGATTCTAAATTGTCCGTAGGTGTGAATGTGAGTGTGCTTGGTTGTCTGTCTCTAAGTGTAGCCCTGTGATAGACTGGTGACCTGTCCAGGGTGTCCCCTGCCTTCACCCTAAGTCGGCTGGGATAGACTCCAGCCCCCCCATGACCCCAATGAGGATAAAGCGGTGTATAGATGATGGATGGATGGATGGATTTGGACCAGTTCAAAGTTGTAAATATGTGGTTGCTGTTCCTAATGCTGCCGAACAATAGTCCTGCTGATGTAGCACTTCTGCCTTTATGAACCAGACTTAACACTCCAGCCCTTCTCCATCAGACACTACTGGGGTTCTGTTGCACATCATCCATCTCTCTCTTTGTTCTGCATCAGCTCTAATCAAGCGGTCCAATTCTTCATCTCTTAATGAAAGTTTGAGCTCCTGATTGAGCCAAAACATAAATAAAAGATGCTGTTTGAACATGTGCGGCGGCTCACCCAGGCTGATGTCAGAGGCCTTTGCCAGAGGCGTGGACGGTTCGTAGGGCCCGAGGCTGTGCTGCTCCCTCAGCTTGTTTCCCTGCTCCAGTGACAGGATGACGGCGGTTCGGTTGTACCACTGCTTCTGGCCCTCCTTCTCCACGCAGTAGAACAGATCCTGGCCCTCGGTTTTATGGCCCCTCACAACACCTGCACACACAAGACAGACATCCTCAGTGCTTCGGGCTGTAAAAACGACCGCATAGAACAGAGTGAAGAATCAGGTGCGATTTAGGAGGTGCGATACAATCAAGTGCTTGTACTATTGCATTGATGTAAAGACTGACAGTGGCTTATACATACGCTCAGAAAAAAAGATAAGACAAACACAAGATGGTCAGGTGTAAACTTGTTTCTAAATTTGGTGAATTGAGGTAGAATGAGCCATCAGTCAAACAGTAGGGTGTGCAAGTTAAGATAACAAATCATTGGCAAGAATATTTAAAGGTACAGCAGGCTGTGCAAAAAGAAAAAAGAAGGTGGGAGCCAGGTGCGATCAAATCACATCCTGGTGTAACCGACTGAGAGAGCTGGTGTTCGTCTGGAGCTCTGAAAACAGACACTGAAGGACTGGGCTGATCTGCACAGATTCAGTTACCAGTAGTCAATGGACAAAGTTCGATTTGACTTGATCCCGACTTGCTCTGAGGTCTTGCTGACATAAACAACTACAACACTGTGAGATGAAGACGGGAGCAGCTCATAGAGCCAGACTGCACAGCCTCAGGGCATGATGGGAAACATCTGGCTTTGGAACAGTCCTGAGAGGGACAGCTTAGGTCACCTGATGTATTTATGTAAAGCCTCAAACTTCTCTGATGCTGATTTATAGGAGAATTCATATCAAATGAATGAACAATGGACATAGATCACAGATGGCCTGAAGAGTATTTAAAAAGCTTTTTGTCATTAAAACTACTGCATGCGAGTGTCTGCAAACTCATATTTGTTGGAGAACATTTTAATAAATCGGTTTGTTTCTGGGAGTTCTTGTACAGACCGAAGGCTGCTAGAAACTGTCCATCTTGCCTGCTGACTTCTAGCTCTGCCTCCTGCTCTCGTCCATGAGGTGCAGTTCACTTCATACGAGCCTTTTACTGATGGAGCTGCATCTTCTGTCACCTCCTCACCTATACTGAAGTACTCGTCCTCCAGCAGAGCCGTGACCTCCGTCTCCAGAGGGATCGGATCACACAGCAGGATGTCTTTCCCGGCCACCTCGCACTCGTAGCCGTCGTCGAACCGCAGGCGGAACCTCCCCTCGCCGGCGTCCTTTATGATGCGGCCCGAGTAGAAGTAGCCGTTGGACGACCACTTGGCCACGACCCGCAGGCCCACGAAGCTGCTGCCGGCCGAGCTGGCCTCCTCCGGCGACGACCTGAGCGAGTCGGAGCGGCTGGGCAGCTCGTGGTCCGTGGGGCTGACGGGGAGGCGAGGAGGCAGCATGCGGCCGTAGGGTTCATCCTCCGAGGAGGACTGAGGCTGAGCGTGAGTGAACCTATGCAGAGAGCCAGAACCACCTCCCCTTAGAGGGAGAAACAGGGTGTTTAGAACACAGAAACACTGATTTACATGGCTCCTCTCATCTCATACGTACTAAAAGATGGAAGCTTACTTCATTGTATGTTGTTGAATCGTTCATTCTTAAGCATCAAAGCTCAAATCAAAGTTCTCTCAGAGTTAGAATGTCGGCTGGAATGTTGTGTTTACCGTCCGTCTATAAGGAGCTTGAATTCATTTGAACAACATCCAGTAAAAAAACATCTGATCTGGTGGAAAGTATGTTTGTTTTGCTCAATATTTCACAGCTGATTTAGGTTTTATGTGCAGATTCATGAATTTTAAATGAAGGTTCTACAAACCTTTAAAGTGAGCACATACTGCATTCTGCATGTCAAAATAACACATTTAGAACTTAATCCAAAGTGTCAAAATACTATAAAAGCCTGTTTATTTAAACATTTGTCAAGCTGCAGGACTGTGCAAGAATTTTCAGCTTCGTCTCTTCTGCAGCGAAACACGAAGTCCTCAAGTCATCGCCGAGTGCTAAACTAGTCCTCAATTAAAGCTGTGTGTGTGTGTGTGTGTGTGTGTGTGTATTGACAATTTTGCCACAAAAAGACCAGAAATTCTCTAGCTGAGATTCTAAAATGTGAGAATTTTCTGTCGTTCTCTACTGTACATAGCTGTACATTAACCATCTTTTCGGACTGATGTTTGGACAAAAAAAAAAAGCAACATGAAGACGATATTTTTTCCCACTTTTTCATCAGACTGCATGTAAACCAGATTTGTTTCTCATATCAGATCTTCACGACAGACACTGATGTTTCCAAAGTGCTCACATCAGGTTTGTGTGTCCTAACTAGGGCTAGTCTAGCTGACTAGTTGTTATAGTTTTGTTTTCAGAACTCACATGAATACGAGCAGGTACTGCTGATCAGTTCAGTGTAAAATAACTAGTTTCAGTCGACAGAATGTTGTTCTCAGTGTGGTAGCGTTCTGCTAATGACAGCGTGGATTCCTGCTCAGAACTTCTGTCACCTTGGATCTGACGCTGTTGTTGTGTCACATTGCAATCGACACTGAAGACACTTTAAAATCTGACTTGAGTCTCCTGAGCATCAACACTAAGCTGCATCTGGAAAACTGAAATCACATTTCAGACTTTCTCCAAAAGCGGTTTTAATTTTGTTTGAAAAAAATTGCATTTTATGGGTTTTTCTGCTTTGTAGTCATAAATGATCAATAAATAATCAATCTGAATAGAATCTGGAAGTGTCACAAAGCTGATTTTTGGGTGACTGTCTGAACAAGGCCGTTGAAATCTAAGAATTTAGGATGAATATTTTTTTCCAGATTTTTAGAAATTTAAAAGAATGAAAACAGCAAATTTACAAACACGATCAACAAACGAGGTCCTCGCTAAAATGATTCGTTAGTTCTCTAAGTGAGAAGATTAGTGATCGGAGAATTAGTGAAAAGAGGAAATGTAAAGTGAGTAGTGTGGATTGAAGCGGTTTTTCCGTCCGTGGTGTCTCTCAGCGAGCCTCAGGGAGACTCACCTGGACGGGGAGGAGCGGGACGGGGGCCGGCCCCTCCTAGCCCTTCCTCTGGTGGTCGGCGGGACGAAGGCCCGGGACCCCAGGGTGCCGTAGCGTCTGCTCACTGTGACCACTGACCCTGCCCTGTGACCCCTGTGACCCCTCTGATGCCCACCTCCCCTCCTGGGACTGCAGACACACAGAGGGGACGAACGGAGCCGGTCAGGTTGCACAGGCACTGATCTGGGGTCAGTCTGTGAATGAAAGCGGGTCTAGTGACCCCAGACCGGTGCCTGTGACAACATGCACCTGAAGCAGGCAGGAATCAGTGAATCACTGAGAAATTAGGTTGTTAGAAAGTCAAAGAAGGTGAAGGAGGGACACGTGAATCAGCATGCAGCGAGAACCGACAGCTAAAGCAGAGAGACAGAAGAGAAGCTGAGTGACTGACGGTACCTGAAGGATTTGGCTCCTCTGCTGGGCGGCATGATGAACTCGGGCCTGCTGAGGCCGGTGCTGTTGCTGGTTCCTCCGGAGCTGTGCTGCAGGCTGGACGCCTTGGACGACAGCGAGCTGATGTCAGCAAGGTCGCCGGAGGTCACCGAGCTGCTTCCTGTGCGGCACGGCGAGATGTCGCTGTCCAAGACCTGACAGTCCACCACCGGCTCCTCGCTCTCCTGGTGGCAGCACAACAGGACACGAGAAGACTTTAAATATGCAGATTTACAAGTTGCTGCCGTTATTACATGTTTTATAAAACACACATTCTGATGAAAAATTGTGAGCAGTGCTCCTCAAAGTGCTTTTTTTCACTCTGCAATAGAGCTGGTAGTCAGTTTGCTGCTGCTGTGATTCAGAGAAATGTGTAGAAAGTTCATTTTCCAACACATTAATTCGCTGAGGTCCGAATCCTCCTGTAGATTCCTTGTGCATATTTACACTCAGCCTCCAGTTTATTAGTTCCACTGAGGAGAAGATAACGTTGTCTTAAACGACAGCCCTGCCATGAATCCCACTGTAATGAGGTTTGTGTTGCAGTTGAGCAGCTTCCATGTACAGTGTGAGAGGGTTTCTGGTTTCTCCAGTCGGAGCAGCGAGTCGGTTACCTCGGTGACTGTGCGATCCACCTCTTTGCCGTCTTCGTAGTAAACGTCTGTGATGATCCGCGTGGTGGTGGTTCGGACTTCCTGGATGGTGCGTACGTGTCTGCGGTGCGTCGGCACTGTGGCTCTCCTGAAGGACGGAGACTCCGGTTCTCCCTTCAAAGACAAAATCAGAGCGTGAGCCGCACATGCGTCACAGACCTGAGCTGTAATTCTTTGCATAGAGCCGACTCTGCGTACCCGGCCAGCTGGGGAGCGAAGCCCCGGAGCATCGAAGCTGGTCTGCTGGGAAACTGTCCGCTGACGTAGCTGAGACACACAGGACAGAGATCAGCACCACCAAGACACGGTTCAGACTGCAGCTTCAGCGCTCGCACTGGCAGCGGCTTATTTCTTATGCAGCGTTTTTTATTGAGCACATTTAAAGCAAAAGCCGTGAAGCTGTCAGTTGTTTCCTTCTGTTCACAAATCTTCAAAGTCTGGATGTTGATGATAATCTGGTGATTTCTAAATCCAGCTTCAATGCAATAATTTGATGAGGTCATCCTTGATACTCAGCAAGCAGCAACGTCTACGACACAACTAGTCACTAGGAATTACGCACCAGGGATCAAATTTTACCAAGCTGGACCCTCATCCACTGGTCAGATTTATTCCACTTTAAGACTCAACCACAGACCTGTGCATGGAGCCTCTTTGGGCCTCGAGTGAAGAGGTTAGGCAACTTTTTGATTTGCTTTTCTAATCTCGCAGAATATTGAGTTATTCTTGTTGTCAATTGACCATTTTAATCTCAGAAATGTCCTCTTAATCTCTTAATATTAATCCTCTTAACTTGCTCTGTAATGTTGTTTCTCATTTCCTGCAATAAAAAAAATAGAGATAAACTACTGTACAGTTATTATTAAAGGGTTTATTTTATTTTTTTATTGCTGTTGAAAATAAAACTATGCTGTTTCACTCTAGAATGTGTAACGACTGATGAGACATTCTGCATTAGTTTAAGCAGACATGGAAGACTTTAGGAAAGTTCTAGTGCATCAAAAATCTCTGATAAAATTAAGCAAAGTTATTTAGGACTCGATTATATTTTAAATCAAATAATACGTTTGTAATAAGCGTTTGTGCTGCTTCACAGCTAACACACAATCTACAACCAGAACAACATCCTACACGACAAAACTTTCACTCATAAAACAGTCAACTGCATTTTGCACACAGGACTATTTATCTGTTTATCACTGGTAAACACTTGTTTGTATTGTTTTTATAGTGCTGGCCATTTCCCTTATTTTTCTTTATCTATTTCTTTGGCATACAGCCGGGACCCGAGACATAATTTCGTGCCATCTGATGCAGATCTATGACGACAGTAAAGATCCTTGAATCCATGAACTGTACTATGTGTACCTCCTACATCAAGAGATATTAGCAAAATGCCAAACTGTGCCAATTTGATGACATGGTAATTTATGCAAAACAAAAAAAATTCACTGATATCAAGTTCGGCTGAAATATACATGGA
>NW_007578516.1:272374-273741 GCF_000690725.1 Stegastes partitus | reverse complement strand
TCTCTAATCAAGTCTCTGGTTAAAGCCCCACAGGACGAGTGTTACCTGAGGGCCTGATGTGATTTAGAAATTACCCCAAATGCTTGTGTTTTGTTTGGCACATTGGCACAGGATGAGCAGATTCTGAGCTTTATTCAAATTTATAAACTAACTAACATTATTCCCAGATATGGCAGACACAGGTTCCCATTTATTAACAGCTGAACCTCCTGAAAACACAGAAAAACGTTCTATTCTCTGGTACTTGTATTTTCTCTGGTACTTGTATTCTTATTTTATTTACTTTTATTTTTTTACTTTTATTTTTATTCTTATTTGGAATTTAACTGTACTCTGGCAAAACAATTTCCTTCGGGATGAATAAAGTTTATCTTTATCTTTATCTTTATCTTTAAAGCCGGCCGTCATGGCTTCTGATCATCATTTTGCCCTGTTTTTTGTAGAACGCTCTTCATGCAGGGCAGCGACTTCAGCCTCCTGAATGTGCACCTATAATATTGTCCAGACTTTCATTCATAACTGCCAAAGCAGCTTCAATAATGCTCGAGTGGAACAGACTCAGAGTGACAGACAGGACAGATGTGCACAGGATTAAGATCACAGACGACCTTCACAGGAGGCCCAGTAATGCTTGTCAGATGCTTAAGGTGCTGCTAGAAAGAACAGCGGGGGTTTAAATGAAAACCCTGATCGTGTGTCTTCAACAGTGACAAACTCCGTGAGACGGCTCCACACACGGTCGTACACAAGCAGCTGCAGTCCTGTACAGTAACAGTGTGTGTGCTTACCTGATAGGTGTAGAGTTGCCTGCAGGCTGACTCTCCTCCTCCGCCTCCTGCTGCTGCCGGTGCACCTGCCTGACCCGACTGAACACCGACGGGCTGCTGCAGCATCAAACAGAAGCACAATCAATCACCGGGGGTCAGAGAGGCGACGCAAACCTCCAGATGCAACAACCTGAATCTAACAAGACCCACACATGCGCCTCAATACAGTGCTTAAATGTCTTGAAAAGTTTTGTTTTGCGCAGAAAAAGGAACTTTTAAAAAACGGTGAAAGCTTTTATTCAGACCAATAAAAGACTGACTCCAGAACACTCCACCCAACAAGATGCTCCGTGTGTCCAGTTAAGGCTCTCAGTTCACGGATATTATACAAATGTCTGCACTAAGAAGCACCAAAATCTGATCAGATCTTCTGCTCCGTATGCACGTGGTGTCAAGTTTCTGATTTGTACGGTTCTTGTACGCAAAAAACATCTCATTAACTTGTATATTTGTGCAGCGGGGGCTCCCATCGTTAATCATCTACTTCATCTGGAGGAACTGTCGTGTTCACAGGTTTCTATTCCGTATTTTTCTTACAGG
>NW_007578516.1:270115-272180 GCF_000690725.1 Stegastes partitus | reverse complement strand
GGACCGCAGTTCGACACCCCTGCTCTAGAACCCTCCGGTCTTCTGGTCGTGGCTTTTTAATTAAACCCAAAGCCAGAACGAAAACACACGGTGAAGCAGCATTTTGCTGTTACAGCCCACATCTCTGGAACACCAAGTTGTGGGCACCGAGGGCAGCAGCAAGGGCTGATAGTTTTAAAAGCAAACTCAAGGTATACTTTTTCAATTCAGGCTTTTGATTGATTTGATAGATTTTTTTTTTTAAATGTAGTAATTGTTTTATTTATTGACTTCTCTATTTATTTACCTATTTATACGTTTTAGACTTTTTATTACTTCATTTTGTCATTTCTTTTTTTTATTATTATTCTCCCCCCATTCTTCTCCCCCACTTTCCGGTTTGTTTCTCAACTTTTCTAACAAATGAAGGCAAAAAAGCCAAAAAAAAATAGCTTTAAAAACAACAACAACAAAAAACTCTGCAATTTCTTGTGTCTACATATATTCCACCAACTATAAAACATGTGGTCTCAGTAAGAGGCAAACTTTATGAGAAAAAAAGAATTAAAAAATGTGGTTTTACTGCATTTAAGCCAGATACCAGGACAATCATTGAGCAGGTGTGACGGTGAAACCACTCTGATAGTGTTAAGTTTTATAAATCCTGCTTTTCCGACTCATAATTTAAGTTATTGGCCTGCTACGTTTTAAAAAGGGCAAATTTCTTATGTTCTTTGTTACATTATTGTCTTCTACAAACTACCAAAATACACTACATGCCTCCAGACTTTTCGTCCTCTGAACCCTTTTCATTTACGCTGGATGCAAAGCGCTCTCTCAGCTATAAAGTGAATTCAGCAGCATGTGGAGGACATCCAGTAAAATGAGCTCACTTTGTCGCAGCAGTACGACAACACCTCACGTCTCAGGAGAATACGCAACGAGAACAAAAAATAGCCAGAATGTAAAAGTAGGTCTCACACACTCACACACACACATATGCAGCGGTGCCCAGGAAGGCCTATTTCTGTCTACTAAAATACATTACAACAGGGGAGAGCTATTCATACCTTCCCAGGTCAAACATGTGAAGAGCAGCAGAACCAACAGTTAGAGCAGCCGCAGGAAGAACACATGTAACATGAGGAAAGTGAAGCATTAACCCCTGTGGACATGTATGTCATTGTAGTAACTTTTTTAATTAGGTAAGGGGGACACAGCAGGCCCAAAGCAGACGCTGCTATCTGTTATTAACACACACGAAACTTAGCAGGTTCATCACTGTGGACACGAGGAAGTGCAGAACCGCTGGAGTTAATGGATTAGTTTATGACTTTGATCAGGCGTCTGGTAAATGATGGAGGAGGGACGTGGACATAAGATGATGATTAGATGACTTAAAATGTTGGTATGACAAGGTCTTGATATTTAATTAGACTTTTTATATTAATCATATCGTTTCAAAAAGTCTTTGCAATAATTGAAAATTCAGTTGTTATATATGTTCTTTTAAAAACAGCTGAATTCATCAATAAAAAGTACAATCGTACGGCGTGACACCAGACCACAGGCAAACCTGTTCTGTTCTATTTATATAGAAAAAGCTGCAGTCCTGGAGATCAACAGAGTCTTTCCAAAAAAAGGAAAACGTGAATAAAAGAAGAGAGAAATCCAACACACTGTCCTTTTGTTTGCACTAAAATATATATAAAAATACAAGTTCTGGTCTTTAGTCCATCATCTGGTTCTTCATCTGTCCTTAAACGTGACTAAAAGTCCACGAAAGTTTGGTTTTCTCCTCTTTTATCTGAGAAAACTTCCATCCGTCTACCGTAGCTGTAGGTGTGCACGAGCCAAACAGTGAGGTTTTTAAAGCTAACAGAAGCTGGACCTCGCTGCTGTGAGCGTACGGCTGTTTGTTCCCCTCTGGTGTTTATAGTCTCACAGGACCAGAGATGTGTTTACACACTTACAACCAGGGACAACATGTGGCTGGTTCCTCTCTAATCAAGTCTCTGGTTAAAGCCCCACAGGACGAGTGTTACCTGAGGGCCTGATGTGATTTAGAAATTACCCCAAATGCTTG
>NW_007578516.1:262794-268734 GCF_000690725.1 Stegastes partitus | reverse complement strand
TGACGCGTCCTACACACCATGCAAGTGTAGTCAGCTGGTTCCTCTCTAAGGCGATTTTTACTATTCTGTTCTTGTAAAGCACTTTGAACTGCATTTGACTTGTCTGAGAACTAGTACACACATAAGGTTTGATGGATTGTTGCACCACAGTGGCACAAAAAACATAAATTGGTGAGTTTTAATTAGGCTGCAGGTGCCTTCATTAGGACCTTTATTAGATACAAACAGTTCTGCAAGTTCCTCTTTTATATTGGCTGCAGGAAACAGGTGATGTTCTCAGTGCCCTGCTCATCAGACCCATACGTGTGCAAGTCGAGATCAGATCACAGCTTCTGACAGGCTCATGGAAAAAGGTCAATTATTTTCTGACTTTTTTTTTTTTTAAACAACAGCTTGTTTTGCTGCTGCCAGAATTCTGTGATCTGCAGCATTAAACAAACCCCCGCTGGTATCAGTACAGGTGTCGCTAAATCAAACAAGACCGAAATCTTCATGACTGCCAACTTAAAGAGCTGTGACTGAACACGATGTGTTGCTGCAAACTATCCTTCTAATGTTTGGCTATTTTCTCAATTGATCGAGGAAGTTGTTAGCGGTCAGAAAAAAAGAGTTTCCCAAGATGACGTCTTGTTACAGCACAACCCAAAGAAGCTGGAATCAGAATATTTTGATGTTTTTGTAGTCGACAACTACCTGATTAATCATCGCAGCTACGTTTGTCGGTGCTCTCTAGTGGACACACAGTGGAACAGCAACACTGTTTTTAGCAAACCTCAAACATTATTTCTGTGCTGCTTGTAAACTCATTAACAACGTGCACACAAACACTGATGTATCTGCAGCGAACAGCAGGAGGCGGACGCACATGAATGAAGTAAAATCCGTTAATGAGCATAAAGAGATCCGTCAGGGTCAGTTACCTGCTCACAGCCTTGGAAACAGTCGTAACCTTGACGACAGATCCGTCCTCCTCTGATAGCGTCGGCTCTGAGGGGAAGAAACGTATTAGAGAGAGTGTGATAAGAGCAGCGTCGCCATGGACACAAGCTCGTCACACCCAGGAAGCTGCAGACGCCCGGGTTGTGTGCTTACTCTGCAGGCTGAAGCGCTCCGAGCTGCCCTCCTCCACAGGCGTCACCAGCTTCATCCTCAGGCTCAGCTTCCCGTCTCCTTTCTCCGCCGAGTTCTCCGCGCTCTCCCCCGACACGATGTCACTGGCAGCCATCGCCACATCCACGGAGACGTCGCCCGCCGTGTCCGGCTTCTCAGAGAAGGAGGGGATCTCTGGATGGAAAGAAGAACACGGGAGCTCAGCGGCAGATCGCTACGTTTGGTCGACATGTTTTTGTTTTTGCGGTGAAAGAACTCACCGATGGGAGTGCTGTGTCTCAGCGTCTGCTTCAGCTGGTTGATTAAAGGAGGCGTGGTGCCGACAACTGGACCGATCAACTCGCCTTCTTTAGGAAGCGTGAAGTGGAAGGAGATTTCTGTAGAAGAAAAGCAGAACTTGAATCAGATAAAGTAGTTTTTCTTATTAAAACCAGATACTGTCAACTCACAGACAGGGACGAGGGGTTTCTGGCTGTCCTGACTAACTTTTAATGAACATTTCCAGGATTAGATGTGACCACAACGAGAGCAGTGTTGCAAAAAAAATCCCTAAACATGCAGCAGTTCATGAACAGTCCATCTCATAATCCATCATCTATACACCTTAATCCTCACTATGGGGGGCTGGAGTCTATCCCAGCTGACTCAGGGTGAAGGCAGGAGACACCCTGGACAGGTCACCAGTCTATCACAGGGCTACACTTAGAGACAGACAACCAAGCACACTCACATTCACACCTACGGACAATTTAGAATCACCAATTAACCTCAACATGTTTCTGGACTGTGGGAGGAAGCCGGAGAACCCGGAGAGAACCCACGCTGCACGGGGAGAACATGGAGACTCCACGCAGAAAGATCCCGGGTGTCCTCACCGGAACGCGAACCGGCGACCTTCTAGCTGCGAGTCAACGGTGCTAACCACTGATCCACCTTGCAGTCCCCATCTCATAATGTTTGTGAGAAAAATATTCCCAATTTCCACTTTCCCAGAACTCACCAGTTGAATTTGGGGATGCAAAACTAGGATATATATGTTAATAAAGTCATACTGGACTTTTTAAATTAATTTTTCGTTGGCACTCATGTCAGTCGAACAGCAAAGTGACACCTTTCACATGACGGTTGTGTTTTTAGGGATTCACATCAGCAATCTGAATCTGTTTTGTCCGTTAATGTCCGTAGGTCTGCAGTCCCTGGTTGGCTGATACGCCCTCATCCAAACATCTTCTCATTGGTCAGTCACTGGGGTAAATGTATTGAACGTCTACTGAACTGTAGTTGGAGTCGATCCCAAACTAACTGACATCATGTCCAAGAAGTCGTCTTTCTTGAAGAACCTATATTCTGCTCTCGACTAGAACACGTTTAACGTTCTAAAACCCAACATTTTTCCTCATCCTGTTCATTTCTGCAGCATCTCTTCTCACCTTCTGTCTGAAACGCTCTGTTTTAAAGCTCCTGTCTCTTTAAGGCCTTTCCTCCTGAAAAGTTTGCTTTTTTTGTCAACTGGCCTGAAGAATGTGAGGCGACGTTGGTCACAGAGCTCTGAATACTGGAATGTAGTTCTCACAAAACCAGCTCTAGCAAGGAGGTACTGAATGGGCTGTAAGGAAAGCCGTTAATTAAAATGAGGTCTTTCAGGCAAGTCAGGAGCAGAGTTTTCTCCCTTTGCTGTGGACTTTTGTAAGTTTGCAGACCTTCTACGTGAACAAAAAGCAGCCAAAGGAAAGAGAGAAACACCAAATGAAGAATAAGGGTTCTTTAAAGCGGATGGCTAAAGTGTAACTTTGCAAACAGCACATAGAAATACAGCAGCTAACTTGTCTGTGTTCAATTCCTCAATAGCTCTTGTGCAGCGATCACCAGTCGTTATGGTTCTATTTTCAGAAATCATATGAATATGGTGCACACTGGTCTGCTGAGTCCGTTGTTATCATTTTAGTATAAAATAAACAGGTTAAAATGAATTAATATGTCGCAAATACCAGCTTTTTATGTCAGTTTATACTGCATTTAGGCTAATAGGGCTATCAAACAGAGTCACCCAGGGATAATGTGCAGATGTTTGATCTACTGGTTGAACAGAAGTTACGATTTCAGTCGACCCAGAATGTTGTTTTCTGTTGACGGCAGCCTGAGCAGAGGAGCAGATCAACTTCACAGCAGGCTTCTCTTCTCAAATTGTTTTATTAGAATAACTTTAGGAGGCCTGAAAAGGTACAACTACAGCACACATTTTTCCTCTTTAGGTTGAGAACTCTTAGCTTTAAAGACCAAACATCTGTCGAACAGCTCTTACCTCCTGAACTGTCGCTCAGACTTTTGTCTTTGAGGCCATCTGCTTCACGTCCCGCCCTCTCGGTCTGCAGCAGCCTATCAGGAGCCTCGTTGGCCTCCTTCTCCTGAACCTGGGACTCGTGGCCGTTGGTGGAGACGGACTTTTTGACGGGCTGGCTGGACGGCGGCGTCACCTCTTTCTGACGGATCTGGGAGTCTCTCTCACTGTCCTCCTCCTCCATGGGCTCTGGAGACAGCAGCTGACTCTGGGACAGAACCAGAGCCATTCCTGAGGTGTCTCCAGTGTTCTGCTCCTCCATCATCACCTCCTCATCCTCATCCTCCTCCTCGTCCTCTTCCTCCTTCTCCTCCTTGTCCTCCTTGTCCTCCTTGTCCTCCTTGTCCTCCTCCTCCTCCTCCATCAAGTCTTTGCCTGTCTGGCTGTTACTCACCGCTGAACGCTGCTGTGAATCTACAGACGGACTCTTTGCGCTCACAGAACTCTTCACCACATCCACGACGGATGTCTGGGAGCTCGTGGACTGTGACGGTAAGCTGCAGGGCGTCTTGTCTAACGGAGTCTCCTGCTCACAGCTGTTAACAGTCAAACCAGAGGAGCCCAGCTTTGGCTGAGAGCAGGACACCACGTCAGCAGAGCGATCGTTCTCGCCGCCTTTTACATTCACATGTTGTACATTCAGGGACGTCTGTTTGTGCTGTTCCATCCTGGTACTTTCGCTGTGGTGCTTTGGTGATTCAGCAGAGGTGGAAGCTTTGGAGCTTGTGGCAGCTTGTGACTCTGAGGGGACGGCGTTACTCTCTGGCTTCTGGTCGCGACACGAGCTCACGGCGTCGCTGGTGTCGACGCCGGGCGGCTCCTCCAGCTCTTCTATCTGCGTGGCCTGACTGTCCTCCTCAACCTGCTGCGAGGTCGGCTGATGTGAGCTGCTGCCCTGCGTGTTGGCAGAGAGCTGCAAAGGCAAAGTGAAGGGAGCTGACTCCACGTGCTGAGACTGAGTCTCACAAGGCAAAGATGCTGACTTCCTGTCCGACTGCTGCGGCGCCTCCTGGCTCTGCGTTGGTGCAAACACGTCCTGAGAAAACAGACAAACAGATCTGTGAAAATCTAAATTTAAGGGAAAGATCCTGTAAAAATTAACATATTATTGTATCCTCCATGTACTTTTGTGTTGCTTCTCTTGTTCCTACTGTGCTTCTTTTGTATCCAGCTGCTGTAACATGAGAATTTCCCACACAAGGGATCAATAAAGTTTCCTTATTCATCAATTATTTAGACATTTATTATACAACTGATTATTTTTATGATGTATATTTGAAAACCTAAACAACCCAAAATTCAACGATAAAGCACTGCAGGAGATATTCTCATATTCTCAATATGTAATGGGCAGTTTTCTCTATTTCCCAGTCTCTCATAGACTCATCAATTAATCAGTTAATTCATCAACAGGTAGATAAATCAGGTGAAACTGTGAACTGCAGCTCTACAGGTAACATAAAGGAACCACCTGAGCAATGAAGTACGTACGTGAGAGAACTCCGGCTGGGACGGCACAGAGAGAGTTCCCTTTAATGAGAAACCAGGGGAGTTCTGGGATACGGGGGTGGAGGCGGATGGGAGGGGCTTCGAGGCAGCCTCGGTTTCCATCGGTTCTTCCTTTTCTCCGGCTCGGTCATCCGGAGGCAGCGAAGTGTCCATCGGCTCATCAGCACCTGACAAAGAAGAATGGAACGTCTTCAACACTGTTCACTTCCTCTTTTCAGCTCTTCTTATAGCTCTTCCAGTGCAGCATTTTTAACACAGTTTTTGTCCTTGAACTCTTTCAGTGCATCAACTTTTTTACCATTGTCTTTTTATCCTATAGCTCTTCCAATGGGACATTTCTAAACACATTTTTTTCCTCTTTATATCTCTTCCAGTGAAACATTTTTAACAGTTTTTTTTCTATATCTACCTCTTCCAGTGCAATATTTTGAACACAGATTCTTCTCTTTTTTCTATTGCAACACTTTTAACAGTTTTTTTTCAATCCTACAGTTCTTCCATCACAACAACATCTTTAACACTGTTTTTTTTCTTTTATAACTCTTACATTGCAACAACATTTTACCACCATTCTTTCTCTTTATAGCTCTTCAGGTGCAACATGTTCAACACTGTTTTTTATCTGTAGAGCTTCTCTGCTGCAACATGCTCTAACCCAGTTTTCTCTTCAAAGCCTTCAAGTGCAACAACAACAACATTTTCTCCCAACAGCTCTTCAGGTGTAAAAACATCATGAAACACTGTTTGCTTCCACATCGCTCAAGTTTTTCCTCTTTATAGCTCAACAACAGAATATAACAGTGTTCTCTCACAGCACTTCATGTGCAATAACATCCTGTTGACATCAGTCTTTACAATAACAGACGATTGTGTATAGATGTCAATGACAGTACAGATGAGTGCTTTATCCATCATGTCACACTTGTACATGTGAGATGTGTACAGAGTTTTTATCATATCGTTCTTTTCTGCTTTATTGTACT
>NW_007578516.1:261204-262482 GCF_000690725.1 Stegastes partitus | reverse complement strand
AATTATTTAGACATTTATTGTACAACTGATTATTTTTATGGCATATATTTGAAAACCTAAACAACCCAAAATTCAACGGTAAAGCACTACAGGAGATATTTTCATATTCTGAGAAGCTTTTACCAGTAAATCTCATCATCCTTTTCATAAACCACAAGACAAGCAATTCCCAATTTAGCACTAAAACACTAAGTTGATGAAATAATATCACTGGAACTGAATGTCCAACAATTCTGAAGCTTGTTTGTTGTCGAGGTTTGCTTTTTTTGTTTTGTTTTTTTCTAAATGTAAGCCATCAATACAACCTCTTCTCATCCATATCTATACTTAAATGCAATGTTAGAATGTGGAGGGAGACATACATCATATTTCCCTCTCAGCTTGGACACCTGACCTCTCTCACACCGACAGTGAACGTCACACCTGAGCTCGTCTTCGAGGTTAAAGGGAAGACAAATGCAGAAAAGCTCAGCTGTGTGGGAAACTTTAAACTAAGGGATGACAAGACAAAGGCAGTCTGACAAACATGCAGCTTGGATCTGGTCGACCAGAGTGACTTAACAAGGATGAAAACTCATTTGAATGCTGTGGTAACGGAGACCATCCCTCAATGCTTTTATCCGCCATTTAAACAGAAACTTTACACACGATGAAAACATGCACTTGGAAAGTAGTTGCAACTAAACCAAATACTGAAAACAAATCTAATAAGAAGCTGCCTACAGGTGCATTACAGCCAGCAACATCCTCAACTACAACCCTAAAACCACACGGCAGACACTGCAGCCCCAAAAAGCGATAACAAAATAAAGACAGAGCAATAACACAAGCCACCGTGGAGTTCATCGCTACAGACATGAGACACGTTATTGTAGCCAAAGGTGACGGTTTCAGAACGCTTGTCCGACAGCATCGTCCCCAAACGCTCCAACATTTCACACACCCCGACTCTGAAATACAGCGATATGTGAAACCAAATCTCCCTTCGTTTAGCTGATTATCAACTCGTTAAATGACCACCCCATCCTCAGAGTCTTAAAGTATTCACAGCTAATTGCTACCAAATGTTCGGTGCCCAAAAGAAAAGAGTATTTGGAGTCCCATTAATTAGACACTGACATGATTTCCTGCCATTTTTAAAACTGCTCTAAACTGATCTAGAGAAGTCACCTGATGTAATGGGCAGTTTTCTCTATTTCCCAGTATCTCATCAACTCATCAATTAATCAGTTAATTCATCAACAGGTAGATAAATCAGGTGAAACTGTGAACTGCAGC
>NW_007578516.1:253554-260047 GCF_000690725.1 Stegastes partitus | reverse complement strand
TTGTTTTTACTGTCTTTTGTTCTTACGGGCCTCGTCTGTATGTAGCTGCTGTAACATGTGACGGATCAATAAAGTTGATGTTATTCTCAGATCTAAAGTCAGCTTCTACAGCGGGGTTACCGTGTTCGTTCTCTGCCGCGGTTGGAGAGCTGGGAACAATCAGAGGGGTGAAGTTGTCCGGCGTGGGGGCAACGTAGTCAATAGAACTCCTGGACAAAAAAAAAACAAGCAAAGAGGGAACATCAGGCATCTTTCTGTTGTTGTTGTTGTGTTGGTGGTTCAAGTGTGAAGAGAACAGCATGAGCCTTACTGGGAGAGACTCTCCTGCACCAGCGTTCCCTGTCCAGACAGGTGCAGCAGGCGCAGGGTGTTGGCCGGCGTCGCTGCTGGGGGACCCTGCTGGTCCGGCTCGGACACCGTGCTGTCGACCGCAGCACCTGAAGGCGACACAGAGGTGATGCATGGAATAAAGGAGCTCTGTTTTGAGTGTTTCCTTACTTTTACACTTGACTAAATTTACATTTTTGTTTACTTGACTGGGAGATTCATCTTTAGAAACAAGTGAAAACTAGAGTTAGACCAGTTGTCGACCTGGCTGATTATCGTGGCCAGTATTTGACTATTTTTTGGTTATCAGTAAATGTATTTTTACTGACTGATTATTGACAAATTAAATGTGCTACTTCAGGTCTCCTTCTGTCTGCTGTCACTCTGCAGTTTCAGAAACGTCTACAAAGCAGACGCTGCAAAAATTGAACAAGACACACCAGGCGTTGCCTCAAACCAGTTGCTATGCTAATGGCTAGCAGCTAAGTTAGAATGCAGCCACAGATGAACCTGAACAGAGTCTGAAAAATAATTAATAATGCTTTAAGATCTGGACCTTAGTGGGCAATAAAAGTGATAAAACAGTGAAAGAGTAAGAAAAGAGAGAAGAACAGCAGACGTAACTGCAGCAGACAAACTATTCAACCTGAGGAGAGCGTCCTAATTCAACCACTCCTATTCCTATTTTACATATTCAGTTATAGTCACCCCTAATAATGAAGAAGACTAGTTATGAATGGCAGGTTCTCTGCTATCACATGCTGTTAAAATATCACATCTAATGTATATCGGCTCCAAATATCAGCTATCAGCCTTTCTTGATTTCTTTCTGTCTTCCAAACAGTTTTTGTAGACAGTGATACACGGCTCTATAGTTCACAGTTTGCTTCCAGGTAAGAGCAAGAACTTCTTAAGAGCGTTCTTGTGCCATGTTCCAAAATAAAATCACTGGTTTAGCTCAGGAGTTTTCAGTGTGAAACGGTGGGCAGTTTATTTTTAGAAGATCACAGCACACCTGGAACTCTCGCCTCACATTTATTAACACATAAACTACCACATCGTCTTCATTTACTGGGAAAAAAACATCCAAATCAACACCTCCTACTTCTCTATTATCCAGAACCCACTGGTTTCTGGGTTTTTTCTGTACGGTATAAAAAATTTGCTGGCAGAGTCTTGCTTTATTTTAGTCTAAGTCTGAATGATTTCGTCTGAAACGGCAGCTGAATGAGCAATTAGATTTGAACAGTCTGCCCAGTTTGTGCATGGATGTGTTGGCAGGGACGTCTGCGAGCCGAGACTTCAGAGCCAGCAGCAGAGAGAGAGGGGGGAAAAAAAAGAACCTTTCAATGCAAGAAACTGCCAAATCCACACTTATCCTTTCTGATTTGATATCCTGTCAACGCAGCAGCATGATTGTGCTTGATGGATGACTCTCGGGTCTTCTCCTCACTCAGACATGCATCACATCAGCGAGCTATTCTGCACTTCCCTGGTATTGATTCGGCAACAAATGCATTCTTATTAAGGTCTCAGAGCAAATAAACAGTTCACATCTTGTTCTGATCGCTGCAGCTGCCCGATTGTCTTTCAGAGTGAACAGAAAGACGAGCAGAATGGAAACAAGCAATGCAAAGAAAATAAGAATAAAACACAGCGGGGTAAGAAAAGCCGCCTACTCAGCATCCGATAACAGTTAAAATGAAAAGTAAGGCAGTGTTTGTTTTAAGGATTTGTTTTCTTAAGAATGAATGCAGCGTAAGTTTGGTAGGAGAACACATTTAAGAGCATAAAACACGATAGTACGATTCAGAAAATGATCAGAATCAATATTAAAAGTGAGTATTAAAGGTAATGGGTTATAATGACGGTGGCTTTTCATATCCTCACGTGTCCTACACATGTGTGAACATACTCGTCTTGTCGCCGTCGAACAGATCCTCCTGCGACGACAGGATCTCGCCGTCCTGCTGGTCCTGCTCAGCAGAGGTCTGGAGGTTCTGCGAGTGCAGCAGAGCCTGGACGCTGAGCTGCCGACCCGACTGACCCAAAGACTCCGAGGAGCTGCTGGAGCTCACCTCCGACCTGCAGGAGAACAGAGACGTTAGTGCCAGACTGTAACATGCATCTACAGCGAATGTGGAGTTTAAATGGCGACGTGCGGCCGTACCTCACTGCTTTGTTGTCCTGACTCTCTGAGGTCCTGGAGTTCTGCTCTGCTCGGGATGGAAAGAAGATGGAAGTTAGTTCGACTTATAAAACCATCTGATGTCAACTTGAACTCAGCTGTCACACTGCATCTAGTAGGACTACTAATGTACTTCTGCTCTATAACACACTGGACATGCATTTTACCAACAGCACCATAAAACAAAGTCGTCCAGGAGCTGTTCCACTGAAGCAGGTAGAATAATGTAAAGTTGCCATGACAACTGGTCTACTGGTTGGTCAATCTGCTCTCGTCTGACAAAACTCTTGCTGGTCTGACAGTTTTTGTTGCAACTTTTATATGAAACACAGTTCTCCATCAACAGCCTGCCAGGACTCATCCATTATTTCCAGCAGTAGACATGAACATCCCCACGTTTCATATCTCTGAACTGGTCCAACACAATGGAGACCGCTGGGTCGAACTTAAAGAGCAAAGCTTCATCTTATCATTTTGTTTTATTGCTCATTGCTTATTTGTGTATTTAGTTTTCTAATGTATTACTCTGGTTTAGGCAAGTTTATGTCCCTTTTCACAGTACATTTTATTTACGTAGTACTTTCATACTTTTTTTTTTTTTTTTTTTACATATAATATCTTATTTAGAATTTTTTTAGATTTCTATATTTATTGCCTCTCTTGCTATTGTTGTGTACCACAGTTTCATTCACCATGTCAAATTCCTTGTGTGTGTACGAGCTCACTTGGCCATAAAAGCTTTCTGTATTCTGCATCTGTTTGAAATCAGCTTTTTGACTTTGTCTGGCTGCCACCTTGGCCAGGTCTCCCTTGTAAAAGAGATTTGTAATTTCAACAGGACTTCCTGGTTAAATAAAGGTAAATAAATAAATGTACTGAACGTTTATTCTGAGTTGGCTTCAAACCTACTCCACATTGTGTCATAGCTCAACAACCAACATCTAAAACCAGCAGCTAACTCACCGTGTTATACTGTAGTTCTATTTACAGAAATCACATAAATAAGGGCAGGTCTGTTGATTTAGAACTTATGAAGGCTAATAAATCTAGCAGCTACAGTGAACTCATCTCTCTGTGAATCATTTAGTTTATCTAGAGATTTCATTTGATGTCATTTTTCTTCCTATAACCTGTCGATTGGTCGGAGAGGAGCTGCGATTTCAGTTGACAGTGATTTTCTTTGGTTTGCTGAAGCCCTATGATGTGGATTTAAACCTCTTTCTGTCACTTTAAATGAGATTAAACACAGGAGAAACACAAAACAAAATGACAGTATGTATAAATCAAAGTGTTGATACCTAACTTGCTGCGTCTCCCGCTGTCCGACTGAAAGGCGACTCCTCCTTCCTGACTGTTCAGATCCTGACTCTGAGAGAGCTCCAGAAAACCAAACTGGGAATTTCCTCCTGAAACACACACATGCAGATAGACTTAATGACACAAACGTTGGTATTTATCATGGCTGAACTGTCCCACTGTGGCTTCTCCTTCTACAGCTCTAAAAACTACACGTCACATATTCTCTTCATTGACCGGTGGTTTATTCTGTTAGTGGATGCATATATTTGCTTTCAACATCCTTTTATTTTTCTTCGTTGTCCTTTTCTTTTTAACTCTGACTCCTGCCCAAAGTCAACCCCCTGCACATCAGTACCTTGCAGTGTATTTAAAAGCAGAACCCTGGATGGATGGATGTTAATCTGTGAGAAGGCAGCTCACCTTCAGACTGAACACAGTGTGTCGTAGAATCAGCTCCAGAATCCATTTCGGCGTCCTCTGGCACACAACTGAAAAATGAGGAGAAAACACTTTATCAACACTTTGTCAGAGCCGGAGCATCGTAAATCTGCAGAAATGTATTTCTCAACTGACTTTTTCTTGTTTGGAGGCGGACAGCTGTTTAAAACTTGACTCTCCTCCATGAATGCTGAGCTGGGGTTGGTCGCTGTGAGAATGTCTGAATGAAAACACAGAAACATTTTAGATTGTTTAGAAATAAATATAAAGGAAAATGGACGTGCGTGTTGTTAGTGAAGCGCTGACCGGGTTCAGTGTGGTCGTTCTCTGATTGGCTGTCAGTCTGAGAGCATCTGCTTCCTAAAGGTGATGAGATCAGTTCCTGGAGAAGAAAAAATAAATAAAATATTAGTTTCACAAAAACTAAACTATATTAAATTTAATAAAACTCTCACTCTAATAAAGAAGACTTTTGTATTGGGACCTAAATAAACGTATCAAAGCCAAATGAACACGATAAACTCTGACTTAAGGGACGTCTGGGTGCCTTGTGTCGGCTTTGTTTAACTTCACAACAAACAAAAACGTGTTCAAACCTTCACTCGCAATTAAATCAATGTCAAAAGATCAAACTCTGTTTTAAAAGAGTGTCACTTATCTTCTCTGCTGCCTCACTAGCAGGAAGAACAACTTTATACTCAAAGCTGAAGAGGAAGAAAAATGTCACAGATACACACGTGTAGAGTTTTGTGATTTGCAGGTGGGTGTGTGTGGATCTGTAGACAGGATGTGTGTCTTCTGCAGGCGTAAAATCCCAAATAACGTGTTATTTAGCAGTGCTAACTAAGAACTACTGAAGTAAAACTTTCCGTGAGTATTTTAGGTTTACGATACCTTACACTCCTGCTTCACAACATTTCAGAAGAAAATGTTGAATTTAAACCCCACTGAAATTATCTAGCAGATATGGTACCTTTTATTGTTTTACTAGATCACAAAAAAGTGAATTAACTGAAAAAAAGCTTTATATAAAAAAATAAAGATCCCTGAAGATCATGCGTAAAAGTGCAGACAACCGTGGAAAAAACCAGGCCCTCCGGTGAATGAATTAATTATTTCTTCATTCTTTAAACAGTCTCGACTCTGGGTCTTTATCAGGACTCTTGTTTTGGGCGGCAGAGCCTTCAGTTATCAGCTCCTCTGTTGTGGAATCAGCTCCCAGTTTAGGTTTGTGAGGCAGACACCCTCTCTACTTTAAGATAAGGCTGAAAACTTTCCTCTTACATAAAGCCTATAGTGAGGGCTGCTCAGGATCAGCTGACCTGTCCCTGAGTTATGCTGCTGTAGCTTTAGACTGCTGGGGGATTCCCATGATGCACTGGGCTCTTCTCCTCTCCTCTTTTCCTTTTTTGTTTTCCCCCGCCCTGTCCTCTTTCCTTTCATCCGTCGAGTTGGGTGAGCTGCTGTCCTGCGTTTGGTTTTGTTGTTGTTTTTTTTTCTTCCTTCCCTTGGGGGGAGGGGATTTGGTTCCTTCTCACCGTTGCCAACCACTTCCTCAGAGGGAGTCCAAAGGCTACTTTGGATTGTTGGGTTCTCTGTTTAAATTGTAAGGTCTATACCTTACTATGTTAAGTGCTGTGAGATGGCATATGTTGTAAAGTGTGCTATACAAGTAAAACTGAATTGAATTGAATTGTTTTCAACAGTTGGCTGCACTGGATAATGTCAAGCAAGATTTGAATATACTTCTTTCCCACTAGAAAGTTCCTGCTGGATCAAAGCCACGCAGCAACACCTCCACCTTTTGTAAACTGCTTAATTAATTCAAGCTAGTTTCAGTTATAATAATAATTCAACTTTGGAAAGCAGCTTTCATGTCATATGTAGCTCAATGTATTACAACATTAAAAAAACTAAATAAAAAATACATAAAACTTAAGTTATAAATAACATTAAAAACAAGTAGGTATAAATGACAGATGATAATGATACCGTAAGAGGTGGAAAAAGAAGATTAGGTTATAAAATGATTTTTTCAGCACTTTTTAGAAGTTTTAACAGAGTTTGTCTCTCTGATATCTTTATGGAGGCTACTCCACAGCTGGAAAAAAGCTGAATCTCCAACATTTATGTATGTATGTATTTAGATTTATAGCTGAAATTGGGGTAAAATTGTGCCTATACAACCATATAGCAGTACAGATAATCTAATGCAATACAACTTCAGCACAACACAACACA
>NW_007578516.1:213179-253360 GCF_000690725.1 Stegastes partitus | reverse complement strand
ATGCACAAACAATTCCAATGTAACTGAACTGTAATGCACCCGTGCAAATGGCAATACAACTCTGTTTTACTCTAATAATTTTAAGGTATTTTTAAGGTATTTTAATGATGCTTTACTGACTTTTCTAATGTTTTCCTTGAGTAGTTTTTACTTTCAGGACTTTGACCTGTACTGGTTTATTTACTTGCTGCACCACTGATGATCAGTAACTTATATTTGTTTGTCTAATGTGTCCAACATGCACAACTTGTGTTGTTGTGTGTTAAACCTGGGTCCCTGCAGGATGTCTGTGCAGCTTACCAGCACCGGGCTGCGGGCGGTGGGCTGCAGGCTGGACAGGCGGCGGGCCAGCAGCGCTCGGTAGCTGCTCTCGGGGTCGTCCTCCAGAGCGACGCTGTCCGGCTGGGAGTCCTCCACGATCAGGCACGGGTTCTCTGGCTGAGGCAGGCTGGAGTCCAGTTCGCTTCCACCGGGATCCATGAGGTCGGGCCGAGGACGGGGGGAGGGCTGCTGCTACCTGGCCGAGCTGCTGTTAGCTGTCCGGGCAGTGGGGAGACAACGAGCCTGTTATTGTTACCTGAAGCTAGCCGGGGCTAGCATGTTAGCTAAAGTTAATAGGCGAGGATGCTAACGCTCCGCCCAACTGCCGGCTGCTGCCCGCTGAAGAGCTCCGGAGAAATCTTATTACACTCCCGATGCCATATAGATTCACCAAGAAGCCAGCACTTTAGTTAAGTATAGACTAAAATACTGATTATCTATATCTTTGCAGCTCTTTTCGCCTTCTTACCAGCACCCCCACTTCTGTCCGGTTCCCTTTCTCGCGGCAAAACTTGCTGGAAGCGATTTGATTGGTCCATCAGAACAGTGACGTAACAAAAAGGCGACTATTAGTTTGACGAAGTATGATTCTTTATTTTTTCATTTAACTTTCTTTGTTTGTTTGTTCTGTATGTAAAAATAAAAATAATAATAATTCTACAATATAATACATTCTTATTTATAGTATATTTAAAGATGATATTAAAACACTAATGTTCAAATTACGCAGATAAATTTAGATAGCAACTCGTACTTTAGGGTATTCATCTTAGTATTTATGAGACATATTTTGTATTTCGAATAATGCTTACTTGGTTTGCCCAATTATCAAGGTTTTAATGCTTAATTATTGTACTTGTATTTATTTTTCTTAACATGTTACATTTTGCATTTTTGAATCTTTTGTCTTTTTGTTTTAGCTTCATCCTAAATGTTGTTTTGTCTGTCAAAGCAGTTCATAAATCCTTGTTTTGGTGCTTTTTAAACAAAATTATTTACTCAAATACTGAACGTAGAGGAGATACTGTTGGTAAGTAGGGTGAAAATGGATAAAATCAGCATCAAAATCGTTGTTTCATTTGTTGACATATTACAGTCAAAGGTTTTTATAAAATTGATTTTGGAATATCTGTTGTTATCACTTCATAAATCAGGATATGATCCTGCTGTAAAAACCTTCAGAAGACAAGTCTGTTGTATGCAAATGCTACTTCGAGAAGATCTCTGACTCAATATGAGAAAACTCCTTTAAACACATGTAACTGGTATCTACAGGCACAAAAACAACAAAAGGCGGTAAAATAAATACCTAAATGCGAATTGCAGATTAATCATACAAAAAGGGACCAAGAGATACATTGGGATGTTTTATTATTATTATTAGATTAAAATGCAATTTTATTGATCCCAAGAGGTAAAATTACAAACTACCCAGAGTTAATAAAGTCATTAAACTCAATTTCACTTTCACCAGCTGCAACATAAAAGTGATAAATACATGAATCCTTTAATAATTATAATTCAGTTATATAATATACTTAATTCTGAAATGACCCATTCTGCATAATGAGCACTTTTACTTTTGGTCTTTTCAGTATTTTTTGGCTTTTTCTCTTTTTGAAGGCTTGTTTTTATTTGTAACAGAGAGTTTCTAAACTCTAGTATTGTTCTTTTTACTCAAGATCTGAGCAGTCGTTTGAGTGCTGGGTTAATATACAGGATATAATTATTTAATGTTAAATATTAGTTCTATACTAAGCTATATATTTCACATATAATGGACTTTAAATAAGTATTTAATTTAATTAAAAATCTATATTCTGTCATTTTATTTCTTCTTTAATTACATTTCATTCACAGTTTGTACATGTACGTAAGTACATTACAGTGATACAGGTTGGTTTTTATTCTTTCATTTTAACTACTGGTGATATGATGAATGTCTCTGATACTTTGGACAACAACACAGTTTATTTGAACATAAAAGTAAATAAACTGTAAATTGCTTCATGTGATATGTTTTAAATGTGGCTCATAATTCTTTTGTAAATTGTGTTTAGTTTAAATAAACCAAAAAGCCTCTTAACTATTGAGCTCTTCTTGTGTTTTTTTGAGGATGCTTCGAGGTTTCACATGTTCTCCTGTAGAGTTCTACACCCTGCGATGATAAATGGCATAAATGAGAGGAATCTGGGCCACGTCGTCCCTCTCTGGGATCTCTGAGACCTTCATGGGTCCTTGTGAGGCTTTCAGGGACTCCAGCAAAATGAGATATAGGTTAACTTTTTCACCACATTCTCCCTCAGCTCAGAGTTCGTCTGCACAGATTACATGTCAGTGCTGTCACCGCCACACTCCTCATATCACCAGACATCTCACCTCTATGTTTTACTGTCATCATGGTAAATTTTAGAGACAGGTTTAAAAAAAGCAAACTGGAAACTTGGAACCAAGCCTGACTGAAATGAGGTAATTAATGCTGCTCCATTCATCATTTGCAGGGTAAATATTCTTCATTTCCTCCTCTAAAATGTGGACTATCTGCTCTGAAATCATAAGAGATATTAATCTCCATCAGCACTGGAGCGCAGGTGCAGATTCTCACTGATTAAAACTGCAGAGAGGCACATTTTGCGTCGAGCCCTTAATCTGGAGCTCGCAGTTTTTGAAGATTAATCGACGGCCTTTCAAATATTAACACGACTTTGTCATCGTGGTTTGACAACCTCAGTTTCCATGGAGACGCCACATTTCCAGCAACGCAGCAGTCGGAGCTAATGTGGATCACAGAGGTAGAGAAAGTACAAAAAGCTCCAATCATGTGACTTGACTGAGGAGCTGAGCTGCACATCTGGGCTTCAGGCTGAACTGCTGGAGGTTTGACTCTTCACCTCTGGACTGCCCTGAACAAGAGTCAGCAGGAAACACACATTTCAGAGAAGCTTAGGAGGGATGCTTTGGGTGTCAAATGACATCCCGGGGGACATAAAAGAGCCACAGTGAAGGATGAGGTCACTTTAAGTCACTACAAACTTCATTCAGCAACATTATGATTATTTTTAAAAAGAAGGATAGAAGCTGGTTTTCTGCAGAATCCCAAAATGGTAGAAATCAGTGATTTTGATCTATTTCTGAGCAGCAGCATGTTTGTATGTGTTCTTTCTCCAAGTCAGCTGAAGGTGCATCCTGCCAGACAGCAGCTCTGGGCCTGGTCTCAGCTCTGGTTTACAGGAAAGCAGCAGCAGCAGCAGCACAAACACTGACCGGCATTTCAATGTGGAAACACCAACGTGGAGACATCCTGGCTGGCAGCAGCGCATCTAAGAACACCGGTTTCTGCCAAACCGCCGGGTGTGGAGCTCTCAGCGGGCATTCATGACAATAAAAAAAAGAGAGATAAGGATGCTGAGAGACGCGGATGCTGCCGGGCATCATCCTCCCTGCAGCCGCCCCGACCGGCTGCCACCGCAAAGTTCAGCGTCACGTCGTCATTTCTGCAGGTCGAGCTGACACCCACATGAAGAAATGCGCAGCCACAACCCAAAATGTCTAATCTGAGCCACCTCTGCTGGAGCTGAGACACTCTCACACTGGAAGCAGCAGCATCATTATCATCATCATCTGCTGCTGCTGCTGCCGGATTCTCTGCTGTTTTTTTTCTATTCATGCAAAAAAAGAAACAAAGAGCTTTACCTTGGAGATCAATATGTCTGCGCTCGTCTCGTCCTCCAATTTGTCTCACTGTCCCGCTGCTTGCAATAATAACGCGTCCAACATCGCTCGGTCCTGCCTTGCCTCTGTTTTGCTGGGAGTCGGGGTGTGGGATACACACGCATGGCACGTAAAGATGCAAAGGCATTTTTGAATGTAGATCTCATGCTCAGCTGCTCAGACTGACTCACACACGGCGGGGAGGCTCCACACGCTGCACATTTGTCCAGAAAACGCCAAAAATGTACCATTTTTCCACATATAACTCTTACATTAGATGCATTTTTTGGATGTTTTCAGTGTTTAGAAGCACATTTCCAGCTGAGTTTTGTCAAATTATTGGCTCATTTATGGGTCTAAGTGGAAGTGTTTGCAGGTTCAGTTAATCCCATTATACTGGATCATGAAGATGTAGCTGCAAGAGGCAAAAGGAAACAAAATAGAAATATACATAAAAAGTGCTTTTGTTATCTTGTGTTGCTATTTTGCACCCCTCCCAAAGAACTTAAAATCAAATTATGCATGTTTTAATTGTAAAAATTAAACTTTAACACAGGAAAACAGAATTCCTGATCTCCTCCAACAGCTCTTAAAGCCACAAACAGTCACTGTGCTCATAAATATTCTTCATACAACATGAACAACCTTCCAGGGTGAATGAATGTTGGTGCTTATTGTTAAGATGCATAATACTCTCCACTTGTACTCCTTTATATTCCTCTCTGCTCCACAGTTTTTAATCTGCAAGCAGACAATTTAGATGGGATTAAAGTGCACATTTCAGATTTCATATAAGAGATGTCAACATGACCTTTGTTTGAACTTTAAATAGGAAGGTATAGGTGTCCGTCTCCAGGAAATTTTAGCTTTAAATACTGAGTTTCCTGCATTCTTGGGGATTTTTAATGCATTAAGTTTGTGCCTTTTCTTTATGTGTTTCTATTTTTTCTCAAAATTAATTAAAAGTCCTCTTTCATCTATATTTCATATTGTTATGAACAAATGCATGTTTTGAACATGGCATCCCTCCAAAAATCCCCACCGATGAGTCTCTACATACATTTTTCATCTGACCAGAGATTAAATACAATAACATTATCCTTCTCTGCTCACTTTTCATAACTTTCTAATTGTTGCACATTTCTTTATCTCTATATTTAACATTTCCTTTCTTCAAATTTATCTTAAAAGTAACAAAATCCTTTCTATCTTTAACCTTTAACTGTATTTCTTAAGATAGTTGATTTCATTTGGGGTAAAACTGCAAAAATCACTGAACTTACTCAAATGTTCCTGGTTTGCAGACACCAGATATGTAACAAACTGAACATCATTCAGCTCCTGTAGCTCTGTTGGCTCCCAGCAGAGGCCAGTAGAAGCTCTGGAGTGTTTGACACACTGAACTGCTGACTCACTCCTGATCACACGCAGCTTCCCGAGCACAGATTCACACTGAGAGCAGCCAAATTAAAGCTCCCAGAGATCCATCACCAAGCAGGAGACGTCACCACAGCCTCTGTCCTGCAATACATGCACAGAAAAAACAGCTATGTAAGGATTAAAAAAACAGAGTTGTTCTCATAAAATAACTGTTTCTTGTGATTTTTTTTAAGCCAAGAGCAGTTTTATCTGAATGCATTTATAAAGTAAGACACACAGAGATGCTGCATTCTTTGTTGTGACCTTCTAGAAGAGGTCAGAGGATCTAATTCTGTAAAAAAAAAACATCTTTTAATGCTTACAGCTATGTCGTTTTTATGTAGTTTCATGCAATTTACTGGTATCTTTATTAGATTTTAGTCTCTTTTATTGATGAAAAGGACTTTGAGCTGCACCTTCTGTATGAACTGTGCTTTATTTTATTATTATCAAAAGGTACAAGTAAGAGATTTCTGTGTTGCATTGATTTCTTTAATGTCAAGAAGCAATTTAATGAAGAGATTCGACAAAAACTCAGCATTAAAATAAAAACAGGTGATGTGAAATATGCATGAATTTGAATTCTTTTCTGCAAAAGTTAAACTATTTTAATCCAGGCAAGTAAAGACAGAAAGATTAGTTGCCTTTTATACGTTTAAGAAAAATGAGACCATCATCCATTCAGTACGAGTTCTGATCTATAAATACAGCCTCATGCATCACGTTTCACAAAATAATTTGTTCATTTCTGACATAAACTGTCCTCAGCTCAGAAAATCAAACCAACCAGGCAATAATATAGTAAGTTAAAGCCCAGAAGGGTTCAGAGTTCATATCTTCGTGTCCACCAGCTGCCTTTTCACGCCAGCAGATGTTGAGACATAAAACACTGTTTGTGTTTTCTCCGAGTCTGTCTGCTGCCTGTTTCTGTGGCCTCTGCTCAGGTTTGGACGTCCGCCCAGAGAGCAGCGATATCTGCAGGGCAGGACACGCATCATTCACCCTGCAGCCGTTTACAGTGAAGTTTTATGAAGTCTGAGGTGCAAAATGAGCATTAAAATGAAAGCATCACTTTGGCTGCTGCCGTTGTTGCGTTGTTGTGGTGGATCCTGCTGTTTTGCCAGTTTGTGTGCAGTCTGTTGTCTGTAATGGGGACTTTCAGCAAATAAAGGAAAAAGATAAAACCCCAGAATACGTTTCAGCTACAGCTCCAAACCCCAGTGGTTCCCATTAAAGATGTAAATATTTAATAATAAGTCTAATGTTTCTATTTTTAGCATTTCTGACCGTCTTAATAGTAAAACTCAAACAGAACTTAATACTGCGTTTGTTTTGGACTTCTTTCAGGTGTGTTCAGCTCAAAACAAACTTCCTTCTGTGTCTTCATGCTGACAAAAAATTAAGTTGTATGACAGAAGAAAAGGATTTTACAGACTTTCACTCACAGCTACAGACAGCACAAGACAAGAGCATCCATGTGTTGCTCGTTTTGGTCATTTCTGGGATGTCTAGAAGACTACAACATGCCCCAGACTATGAGAAACATATAAAATATCAGCAAACTCTTCCTTTCAGAAGGCTAATAGATTTCATTAAGCTTACACCGTCTCTTTTCTTGTCACTGTGGTGCCAACTTGCATCTTTTTTTATGCTGCAGAACGAGCTCATTCGAATGTCTGGTGCAGCCTAAAATAACAGTTTTTCTGCTGTGACTGTGAACCTTTGTTGTCAGCGTGCACAGATGAAGCCCTGTTCGGGAACAAAGAGGCGTCAGTTTAGTAATCAAAGCACATTGCCTGGTACTCGCAGTGGCACTGATATAAATAGAACCTTTGTGTGTATTTCCAGCCTCCTTTTGTCTGGAAGTTTAATATAAAACACATGAAGGGACGCAGTAGGTGGCTCTGATTACACTCCATAACCCCCCGAAAGTTTAAAACACTCGTTTGGTTTAATGACACACTGACATGTTTTAATATATGAATATTATAATAATATCTTGGCTTCCCATCAGCGTGCTTCAGCTGTCTCACACAGGAAATATGATCAACATAAATTCTCATATCCCTCTTTTCCTTTAATCCAATGATTCGCTGTGACATCATATAGCCACATAGCCTGCGATCCAATCGGACGTTTTACTTTCCCACCGACTCCTCCCACCAGCATCCTGCACTGTCATGGTGCCTGCTCCGGATGCAGTTGTCATGGAGATGGAAAAGGGCTCAGCGTCCACTGGTGGCACTGTTACCATGGAAATCCCCATCTCAGCGGCCGCCTGCGAGCAGCGAGCAGAGCCGGAGGAGCAGCATGGGCAGCAGAGGAACTACCGCATGCTGATAGTGATCGGAGAGGTTTCCACCAGCCATCACCTGGAAGCTGCCAGGAAACAGATCTCACAAGGTGAGCCGGCCGAGCAGCGGTCAGAGCGGAGGACCGGGCTGCGGCTGTAAACATCCTGGTGGTAATTCAATCTAAGCTGGAGCTGTTTTACTGCATGTTCACGGTGTGTCCTCCAAACTGTCTTTAAATTCTAACTCTGGGGCGTAAAAACAAGCAAAGCGCTCTGTATTTGTAAAATCTGGGGATGCAATCTTTGAAAATTTGATTAGAAATGAGCTTTGGTTTCTTATTAGTCATGCAGCGGTGGAAGAAGTTTCATTACTCAGTCTTCACTCATGTAAAAGTACAAGTAATATAGTGTGAAAACACTGCAGTACAGCTAAAAAGCATAATAAAGTAATATCAGAAAAAGTGCTGCTTGTACAGGATGACTAGTTGCAGGTTTATGTTAACTAATGCACCTGTCAATGTGGACTTGGTTGTAGGTGCTTTACACACTATTAGGTGATGTTGCATCAAGTTTCATGAGCTCATCACACGTTTTGCTTGTACAAATCTTCATCTATTTGTATGTCCCTGAAATGTGGTGGAGTGCAGTTTAAAAAAAATGAAAATACTCAAGTAAAGTACCTAAATGTGCATCTGTAAATGCTACAAGTACAAAGTTAAGTTTTTGTTTCAACACTTAACTAAACTACTATTAGTAAAGGCAGAATGACTCCTGTCTGTGATATATTAGATCATTTATGGTACATTATGGCACATAATTAAAGTAAACAGCATTTTAATGTTGAAGTTTATCAATTAAATTCAATTCCAGGTACTTTATACACTACTAGCTGGTGCTACGTTTAGTTTTTTATAAGCTCATCATTGTTTTTGCATGAACAAATCTTCATCTGGTGTAATATGTCCTCCTGAAATGTGGCAGAAGAGGAGTATAGCATGAACATTCTTAAGTACATTCAAACTGTAAGTTTCCACTTCTTTAGCCATTGAAAAGTGTTATGATGTTGTAGATCATTGTGAATCATTCAAGTGCTCAATGCTCAAAACATCTTTGAATATCTATGAATACTTGTTTGTTTGTTTGTCTGTTTTTTAACATAAAAACAGTTTTCATTATGTGGATATAATGGAGGGGCAATATGATGACCAATAATTTATTATAATCCTTTAAAGTAGCCCCTCTGTGGGACCAAAATATTTTCATATTTAGAAGATTTTTTTCCTTAAAATGAACCCCTTCCTGCCTTAAAATGTCTTAGATTTTACTCTTCGCCATCTGTCACTCTCATCTTGAGCACACCAGCTCACCTACAACTCTGCTCAGACTCTGTAAAACTGCTCTAAGCTCCATAATGTCAAGCTGTAATATCGGTGTATTTGCTTTTGCTTGTAGAAATCTTAATGTAGTGACCAAAGGTGGGTTGTCAAAGTAAAAAGTAAACTGTGAAATGTGGTGGAGTCGTGGCGTAAAATGACAGTAAATGTTAGTTTTCACATCTGTAGACATCAAGAAATGCTACAATCCTGCAAACGCTGAATCTCTCAAATCCTCTACTCTTCAAAACATCTCTGATAATCGCTAAAAATATGTTCTTTCAATGTCAAAACCCACAATACATTGTTCATTATGTGAAACATATGAGAGGAATATGCTGACTGATAATTTATTCCTGTTATTCATTAAGAAACTCACCAAACCAAATACTGTACAGCTGGTGGGTTGGGAGTCGTGCTGAAAATCCCACTTTAACTCCCACTAGAGCCCTGTGAAAAACTGTACAAACACCAGAAACTACATGAAGATATATGACTGTCTCCATGCAGAAGGTCATTTTAGATGGTAAACTACACTGTTCATTTCTATACTTTGTGCTTAAAATAATCTGATATACAGGTTTCAGAACGCAAACACATAAATGCACAATGTAGTTTTTTAAAAATCAGATTTTAAACTAAACAATAATGGCATGCTTTGTGTGTTGAACTCTTGTCTGTAACGTCATTACTATCTGTAACTGACAAGTGACTGTTTTGGTGTAAAAAAATATAATATTTTCCTCTGAAATGTAGTAGAAACGTTGATTACAAAACAGCAGACAAGCAGGAAAACTCGGTTAAACTAGCAGCAGCGTAACCAGCAGTACTACTAGTTAAAGTGGTAGTTAGTTAGTTAGTTAGTTAGTTAGTTAGTTAGTTAGTTAGTTAGTTAGTTAGTTAGTTAGTTAGTTAGTTAGTTAGTTAGTTAGTTAGTTAGGTGTGTTTACACAGCCACAGATTTCCACTTGTCACCAGATTATTTGACACAAACTCTTCACTTTTTCATTTCTTATTGCTTTTTTAGGCATAAACCTAAACAGAAACGATCCTGTACCTTCTTTGCACTGTCAGATAACAAAATAAACACCTGTGCACGATATAGAATGTCCAATATTAATGTCATCTTCTCTCTAAATGCAGGTCTGCGCTCCTGGAACATCGATCTGGCCGTTTTTGACCTGAACAAAGAGCTGCAGCTGTTCGAGACGCGACACACGGCTCAGTTTTCATCAGGTCAGTCCCAGTTTTTTATAGGAACATGTGCAAGCAGCGGATAATCTGTGGCGTTTGTGTGGCATGTTTCCACTTTTATTGACGTTTTTGTGATGCGAGGCTGGCAGCTGCACCTCTGAGCTGTGAAGGTATCAGAGGGATTGAATGTGTCACTTCTTCTGCAAAGAGACACACAACAAGACACCAGTCCTGCTGTCTTTTGGTCCCTTTTTCTGCACATGTGCATTGGAGGCTCTGTGGGGATGTTATCGATCAGACTGCATGTCAGAGTGGGAATCAATGAGGGCGATCACTGCCTGCTGGGGGAGATATAAGATCGGGAGATAGATGGTGGCAGTGTTGCTGCAGATCTGACTGGGATGCTTCTGCTTGTGAACACAGCGTTTTATCGTGGCTTTGTGGGGTCGAACGAGCAGCTCAGAGGAGACCGGCTGGAAATGAGCATGCAAGGATTGTAGAAAAGCAGCCAGCGTGCATCCGTCCTCCCACACAGGTTTCTATGAAGAATGCATCGTTTAAATTGCAGCAACAGAGGCTGAGATACGCTTCAAGTTCCACAAAACGTGACCCTACATTCTAGTAATTAATCCTACAACGGCATCACTTTGCTTCCCCGCCTCTGCGTGGAAAATGGTCACATTAGTTCACTTTCAAATGAGCTACTCCACACGATGAGTAAACTAAGCTGCATGTATAAAAGCAGCGAAGTCCCCCTTTAAAGAAAAGGTCAGGTGGATAAAAGACGACTGTTGGCGACGGAAAGACCGGAAGTTTTCCATCGAGAGTTTGATGTTTCGGTGATTTCATTTAGTCTCATGTGGAGCTACAACCAGGAGGGGATTCGTCAAAATGGTTCAGCTGAAGAAAAGACTGGCAACATGGTGTAAATGATGTCACAGAGTAGCCCGAGAACTTCTCCAAGTTTGGCCCGAGCTTGGGTGCCAACATCTTCAGAACTGGGCCTCGATCTCTCCCAACAATGTCTAAACCAGCTGACAAGATTGAAAATAACTTAATATTTAGCATAAAAATGTGCACAAAGAGGGCTGCAAGGTGGCGCAGTTGGTTAGAACTGTTGCCTCGCAGCAAGAAGGTTGCTGGTTCGCGTCCCGGTGGGGAAACCAGGATCTTTCTGCGTGGAGTCTCCATGTTCTCCCCGTGGAGTGTGGGTTCTCTCCGGGTTCTCCGGCTTCCTCCCACACAGTCCAAAAACATGTTGAGGTTAATTGGTGATTCTAAGTTGTCCGTAGGTGTGAATGTGAGTGTGCTTGTTGTCTGTCTCTAAGTGTAGCCCTGTGATAGGCTGGTGACCTGTCCAGGTGAACCTGCCTTCACCCTGAGTCGGCTAGGATAGACTCCAGCCCCCCATGACCCTAGTGAGGATTATTATAGATGATGGATGGATGGATGGATGGATGTGCACAAAGACTGTACAAATTAAACAAATTAGTCCAAAAGTTTTCAGAAAACAAGTCTAGATCACCAAATATGATGGTTTTGCTCACCCTCCTTTGAATTACTCTGCACTACTCCATTAAAAGTGACAGCGTATTAGCAGTATGTAGGAAGAATTTTTGAAAAAGAAAGGTAAGAACAAGTGAACAAACCAACAACTGAACAAAAACAAACCTTGCTCATGTGAAGAATCTTCCTCAAACAAGTCCAGCATGAACCTGAAGAGTCGCAGGTTGACAAAAAAAGACAAAAACAGACGTTAGAGAGTCACATAGAGCTCAGAAATCTCACTATGAAAACCTAAAAGCTGTGGCCACCTTTTGTTATTTGTTCCGATCAGTCCATCAGACACAGCGCTGGATTATCGCTACGCAGATTCTTAAAAACAAGAGAAAGAGTTTATCGATCAGGTGAAAGTGTTTCATCCCCAAGAGAGTTTGTTGAAGCTCAGAGCTGAAATAAAAGTCTGCTGTTTGTGTATTAATGTGGAAATTTCTCAAGTTTTAGGTGTAAATGCAGCAAGAGTTCTAAAGTAAAACTGTATTAATGTGTCTGTAGCTTTAGCTTTTAGCATAAAGACTGAAAACAGACGAAGCCTTGCTGTCTGTAAACTTAGCATAAAAGGAGATAAAGACACTCTGGAGCCTCAGTCTTACAGGCATTTGTCTGTTACAGCGGCTACATGTTGTTTCATCTCATTTCTGACCAAAAAAGGAAAATAAATCCATTTTTCTTTACATGTATTTATCATGGAAAATGCTTCTTTGGATTTCTAGGACTTCAGAGGTCAAGCTTTGGCTTAAAGTGAAATGTTAATCTGCATAATTTCACATTACGTCAGCCACAAGAAGCTCAGGATGCATAAATTCGCAGCCTCACATTTCGCCGACATGTTCTTCTCTGGAGACGTGCAGCTGGAAGCAGGAATATTTAACAGTTTCTCTGTAATAAAACAGCCATTAGAGCCTGTTTTCTGCACCCCCATTGTCCTGCTGGGTTCCAGCTTCATGAATAATTCAGCACCGAGTATTAATTATTCTTTTCTGATAAAAAACAATTATCACCAACAGGCTTTTCTTCTGTCTCTCCTCTGTCAGAGATTCGATCTTTTCCCCTGAGGATGCACTTGTTTCTGCTTATCTGTCTCCTGCTCCTGTCTTGACTTTCTGATGTGATGTTTTTACAGAAAGAAGCTGCCAGAGTTAATCAAGATATTTACCTCCTGTAATCGAGTTCAGGCCTTTCTCCACCTTCATGAACGATGCTATTACTATTTTTAGCAGCGGAGTTAATAACAATTCATGACCGTATTAATACAAAATTATAAAGGTTATTTATAGAGCACGTTTCCTAAAGTTTAAGATAAGATAAAAACTTTTGTGATCCCGAACGAAATCCTTGTGTCAGATGTTCCATCCATCCATTATCTGTACACCACTGAATCCTCACAAGGGTGCTCAGAGAAAACAAAATGACATAAAGATAAAAAATGCAGTAGATATAAGTGCAATACATTATTAAAATACAATAAATGAGCTAAAATATGACTAGAATAGAAAAGTAAAAAGTAATGCTGGTAGTGATACGGAGGTAATTAGTAAAATCACACATGATAGTGAAATATTACTCAAATCGAAGCGCCTCGCAAAAAGAAAACTAATCTGAATGACTAACAACATCAATAACGATGAAAGAAAAGTTAGCGATGACAAAACAAAACAAAGAGACGATGAAGCACAGCCACACACCAGACATTTATCAGCACCTTCCAATAAACAAATGTTTTATGAAGAGATTAAAAAGGACATGAAAGATGTCGCCAGTCTGATCTCGATACGTAGATTGTTCCAGACTCAGTGACCTTTTCTTCGCCAGCGGGTTGAATTTCTACACAACTCATTTCTTTAAAGTGTATTAAGGCTTAAAGTAAAGGGTGTGGTCACCACTGCTGATCTGCTTCAGCTCCACTTCTTCGCTCATTTTGCGGATCAGCTGATGCAGGTGCTGCTAAAAATGGCTCCTTACTTTGAATACGACCTACAGCTGCCCTCACAAAGTATAAACGGTTTCATTCGGTATGCATGCAGTCAGGATGAACCACTTCATCGCCTTGAACTTTGACCGTTGCAGCAAAATTAGATGTTATCTGCTTGTGCACTCTCTGGTTATTTATACTCATGTGAGACACTTTGTCACATTGCAGAGGATTGTGGGTCAGAGTGACCAGAAAAAGCTGCATGTGGCAAAATTCGACCCTGTGTAGGACATCCAGGTATATCTGGGTGTACTCCGTGAATCTGTTCCTGTCGTACTAAATAGTGTGGACGTATGGATACTGGAGCACAGAGAGTCTGTGTGTTGTTGTCTTTTCTGTACCTTTGAACCAAAAACACTAACTTTCAGGCTGTTTTAGGGTGACACAAACATATATGCATGCTCCTGGTGCAAGCGCTGTCCCTGCAAAAAGTGTCTAATCCAGGATAAGTGCTTCTGAATAACCCAGAAAAACTGCTGTGTGGGTGTAAACGCTGGTTGGCTAAACTCGGAGGACATCAAGCACCATTTTTCTGCCTTATGGATGTTGTCGTCTCGCTAACATCAGCATCCATCGTTTACAATCCCCCATACAGGCTAACATAACAAACCTATTTCCTACAAGTTGCCTCCAGCAAAGTTCTCTCAGTTAACGTCACGGTTAGAAACTGTCAGATCCGTTCCTGTAAAAGTTCACATCCTGAGCTGCCTATGCTGTATCCTAGTATCCTGCCAAGTAATCTGGATACTGTCTTCCGTCTGCAGTAACCTGATTCCATAATGTGATTTAACCGAGATGTCTGTAACCCAGTTTCTGCAGACAAGATGGATTTGGTGGCCACGTACAGGTTCTATATATACTTCATCAGAGCGTCTGCGGGGTTTCACATGCAGGTATTTGCATGACAAAGACGTTACATATGCGGAGCGTCGTCATGACAGAATGAGAGGAAGCTTTTGTGCTCGTGGGACGTCGTGACGTACAAGTAGGCCAATTCAATTCAAAGAGAAACAGAAAAGGAAATCGGTTTAGAGGTGAGTTTACTGTGAAAATTCAGGTGCATGTTCTGCAAAAATGTGGTTTGTTACTACAAAGAATCAAATAAAATCTTTATTTAGTATGTCAAAAATACACATGTACTTTTTAAATATAATAAATCTGATTCCTGGAGACCTGCTGTAGATATTTTCACAGTAACTTGGTTAACAATTACTCTGATTTCCTGTCTTAATCTGATTTATTGGTCTTTTTTTGTGCATGTACTTGCGTTAAAAATTACAGCAGGAACAAATACAGACGATGAAAACTATTTCTGGTGCACAAAGTGAGAAACTATGCAGTATAATTGTGATTTTTTAATATCTAAAAAAAAGTTAATTAAAACAGCTGGATGGTCGTTTTTTCTAAAAACGTTATTCAGAATGCAAACAGTGGAAATAATATTGTTGTTTTGAAATATTTTTAGTGTTAATCAAGATGCTCTATGAGTACTTATAACCTGGGTCTAAATAGACTACATCCTTTGTGCCTTATTCTTTAAAATAACATAAAGTGGAGTTATGTCAGCCTTTTTAGGTGCTTTAATCAAACGTGTTGTTTTCTTATGAGCGCCTAAACACTGTAAATGATGTGCAGAGAGCAAGACGCTCAGCAGGAGAGCTGGAATTTGCACACATTTGCATCATGTGCTGCCTGATATCAGGCACGCCTCAGACTATATTGATTACTTTCCCTTTGTCTTTGATTGCTGCTTGTAAAGCGCTCAGCCTGCCTCTCTGCTCGCGCTGATTGAAATCTTATCCAGCTGCAGCCACTGCAGTAAAGTACAGGATGACATGGAAGCGTCACATGTACGTGCAGCAGCATAAAGCCGACACGCAAACACAACCATGTTTCCATCACAACATACTGACTGACATACATTCACCACAACTTCTATTTACACTTTACTGAACCTTAAACCAACTAAAAAGTTAATTATTTGCATTAAAGGTGCTATTTTTTGTTCCCCGAAAGGAATTTATAATGCTCCCACAGCATGAGTAATACACACACACAAACACACGGGGGATTATATTTCATTAGTTTACAGGATTTGTCTAGACAGCCTGTATAAAAGAATATCAACCTGCCAAGCTGTGAGTAATTTAATATGGAGATTATTAATGCATTGCAGTCTTTGTCAGAGCTGCATTATGACACATTATAGAACCCACTCTGCCTCCATTTGGGTTTTTTTGCTCATTAAATGATATTATAGCTGTTTTAAATTCTAATTCTACTCCTTTACTAACTCCTGTCTACGTTCTCATTGATTTCTTTTCTTTGTAGCATTAAAAAAAAAAGAAGCATATTTCCCTTCAGTGCACGGATCAGCTGCATGATTATCTGGATTAGTGCAGCTCACAGTCTCAGTAGATGCCAGGAATGCTTTTATTTGTGAGCAATCTCCTCTGGACGGATTTCTAATATTATTTAGGAGAAGAATTCTGGTGTCGGGTCCGGTGTTCTGTGGTTTTTGTTTGTCAGTAAATCCCAAGAAAAAGACTGAAACCAACAACGTTTCAGCTCACAGTGAACTGGTTAGAAGTGAGGGTTTAAATCTTTGACCCTCGAAATCTCAAAACCTGCTGGTGGGTTTGAAAGACATGCTTTCTTCAAACAATAAAATAAAAAATCAGAAACTTATTGGAGTTCAGAGGGTTTACAAAACATCCCTTTACATATAGTTTGTGTTAAACAGTCAGAGAGCTGATCCTGTGGACGTTCATGCCACCACACTGCCTGTGATTAGTTCACACTTAAGAGGATATTGATTAAGGAATGCTAATTTGAGGGTTACTTCACACATGAACTGATATGAAATCAGTTGGATTTCAGTTTCATAAAACCTTATTTCATTTCCTCGTGTTGCTCAGCTTACCTAAAAACAAAACAGTATCAGCTATGGGAGAAATATGTGTCTGTTTTTAATAAACATTCACAATTTTGTGCCTTTTCTGCATCAATTTATGGTGAAAACATTTTTATTTATGTCAACAAAAGCACCAAATTCAGGCACCAGGTGACCAAAATATAATAGAACTCATACAGATCTAATTAAGTCCTTATCTGTGCCTTTTTTTATATCGTGAAAATGTTTTATTTATGTAAAGAAAAACACAAAATTCAGGCACCAGGTCACAATCCAATATACAGTGGAGTACATATGGATGTAATTATGATTTCATTAAAGATTCAGTGGTTGTTTCTGCACATAACTCAGATTTTGAGAGAACAGCACTGAAGAAAAAACACCCACGGTTGTCTGAGGCGTCTAAAAAATATCTAAACATTTGTTTCTTAAAACGGCTGGAAACTGTAGTTTTTAACAAGCGTGACCTGAAATAGAAATAGTTGAAGCAGTGCATTTGTTGGCAGCTATTTTCAGCGGCAGATTAACACACATTTGCTGCTCTAGTGAGTATTTATGGCAGCGGGACGGCTTATAAATAAACTACAGTGAGCGAAAGACAAATGCCTGCTTCAGTCTTTATAATAAGATTGTTTTTGAGGATGATAGCAGCGGTGGCTCTTATTGACATGAAAGGATTGAGCATAAATAAGCGAACATTGATTAAGTTTCAGGAGGCGGCAGAAGGTGGATGTGGGGATGGAAGCTGTGGACGTAAAGGCGCCGTAAGAGGCCGTGTGGTTAACGTGGCTGATGAGCTCCCTTTAAAAACATTAAATCCTCTTCCAAGAAATGGTTTCTGCAGCAGACACTGGATTCAGCCTCCAGAGTTCAGGAGGATGAGGTGGGATGAAACAACCGGCGTCTGTGCTGCTTGCCGGCTTGCAAAGGTCACATTGGAAAATTGATCAGATCCAGGCAGTTAAAAAAAAAACAGGGGGCACCTTCAAATCGAAGGTCAGAGCTTCTGAGCCTCCTCACGGGGGTTTAGAGTCGCCCTCCTGATTTGTATTTACCTTCCAGGAAAAACCTCCCTCAGCAGCCTCACGAGGCGTTGGCTTCCTCCCCGTCATACTCCAGCGCCTGTGTTCTGAATACTAAAGCACAGCTGCTGCACAGTCATCATGGCTGACGAGCACAAAGGGAAATCTAGAAGCAGCAAGATTCTGTTGGATGAATGGCTTCAAATTACTCCATAAGATGGTTTGCACGCTTTTATAAATGCTTCAGGAATTATCGTTTATCACGTTTGTCATTTTCAGACTAACTTCATTTTTCATGGCTCTGTGGGAAATAGTCTATCCAGACGTTCATGGTTCCCAGAGGATGAACATCTGTCATCTGTAGCTGTGAGAGATACTGCTGAACATTTAGTCATTACTTATTATCAGTTGATGACAGATTCATTTAACATTTTGGTCACGAAAATGTCTCTAATTTTACAAGAAATCTGTAATTTACAAACAAATCTGTGTAAAATCGTACAAACCGAGGCCTCTTTTTTCTATTAATTGTCACTGATTGTATCTAATCTAATCTATAGATCTGAGCTTAATGACAAAAAATGCGGAATTTCAGGAGCTTCAATAAGTAATGATTATTTTTTATTATCTGTTTTTTACAAAGACAAAGACAAAAAAGGTTTGATTTGAATTTCACCAGCTTACATTGTACTGAACCACTTTAACTACCATTATGTATATTTAGCAACATATTTACTACTCTTTAGCTAAAAACATACTTTATTTTATTTAATTTTAGAGACACGTTTACAGCATTAAACGTGAATTTTACATTTAAAGGAAATATAAAGGAGAAGTTTGTCAAATTGAGAGAATGTGTTCTTTTAATGTAAAAAAAAAAAAAAAAGTATTTTGTTTTTAGGAAAATGACATTTAACAGCTCTTAGGTGCAGGTTTTGATGTGAACGTAAACTTACAGTCTATTTTTAAAATTGTATTTATATTTTTGTGTTTTTCAAAAAAGAAATCTGTAAAATTAAACAGAAAAAGTCTGTAAAGTTCTAAATTTTAGAAGCTTTAGGGTTTTGTTCATCTAACCAAACATTACGTTTTTCATTATGTTCTGTTTTGAATCTGATGCCTTGAAGTGAAACTGTCGAACAGTTTTCTTATTTCTATTGATTAAGATTCAGTTGCCAGTAAATATGACATCATCATTTTGTCATCGGTGCCTGACTGGAGGGAAATATCCAACTAACTACTTGATCGATGCCATTAAACACATTCACGTCCTGTCAGGATGAATCTGAACTGATTTGATGTTTTTCCTCCAACACCGTCATCGTCAGCGTCGTGAGCATGCTGACATTAGCATTTAGATGGTGAGATATGAGTCTTCTTTCTTCTATTTTATCCAGATCTTCAAATAAAAATAGAGCAATCTGTCCAGACAGCCGGATTTAGATGCAGGATATGTGATCGTTTCCAAGAAATCTCTCCAGGATGAGGCGTGCAATCAGATTTTCAGCTGCAGAAATTGAGACATATTTTCATCACCAACTGATTAGAGCTAAAGTGCGTGTTGCAGGGAAATAACATCACCCTCTGGTAGCGTTTCCCTCCAGACTCGAGCTCGCCGCCGCAGCCGACGAGGAAACGCTCAGGCAGCCAAGATGGCAGTGACCTCCCTGATGGGTGGCATATGTGCTGAAGGACGGCCAGAGCCCTCGAGCCTCTCAGGCCTGTCTGAAGGCCCCGATCTGTCTCCCTCCAGCTACAGCAGCCACAGGACTGACAGAAAGATGCACTGTGTGGGAAGAAAAGGCTTTAAGGGCTGAGGCGAGCAGCTGATGCCGTCCGACAAAGGCTTAACAGAGCGGCAGTTAAAGGAAAAACAGATGAACAAATACTGTAAGATGTGTCGATTAGTGGAAAATACTTTACAGTTTAGAATATCTGGATCAGCGTTGTAATGCTACAACATATTTTGTATTTCATTGAGGGGGTTTAAATTTTAGTATAATATCAGTTTCCTTTATACCTCTTGTTCTGCTATAGGTTAGGGTTGAAAATAGATTAAACAAGCTGTAAAAAAAAAAAAAAAAAGAACAACACTGCTTTCATTAGTCGGAAGTGGTAAGTTGGTCCTCGAAACATGGTCAGTTTTGATTAAACTTCTTTCAAAAGTGGGGAAAAAAAACATTGCTGCCTCCAGATTTGCTTCATTGCTTGTCAACAGACGTCTTTTACTTAACTGAAGAAACACAAAAGCAAAAAAAAAGTGCAAAAGGCGACTGAGTAAAGTAAAAACAAGACTGATCATAAGGAGAAAAGCTGTACTCCCATAATGCAACCTGCTATTTTGGGAGAATGATGTAAAAATGTTGAAGTCAAGGTTGAGAAACCTGATTCAAGTCGATATATCAATTTCTGGTGGGGACTTATTTGATTTTGCGGAAATTGAAAATTTGGACTTCAAAGTTTCCATTAAGGGCAACATTTGAACTGGGCGGCCATGTTTTTCAAGTTCCTTCTTGTAGATTTTAATGGAAAGTGATTGGATGTGACTAAGAAGATCAAAAGGTAGCTCTGCCCTAAAACATACCGTGTTTTATTGTCTATTTTCTTCTAAATGGGATCATAAGTTATCAAATGAACACCATGTTGTATTAAAGGAGACTTGAAACTAGCAAATGAGACGATAAACTCATTAGAAAAATGTTTACGGAGGCAACAGATGAAGGGAGAAGTCGAGCCATTTTCTCAAAGACTTCTCTACAATCAGACTTCTTTTGCCACAGGAGGAGTCGCCCCCTGCTGGCTGTTAGAGAGAATGCAGGTTGAAGACACTTAGGTTCCGTCCATCTTTCATACACAGTCTATGGTCGATATACAACAATTAACTACACAATAAGTTGTTCTTTTGGAATTTCTAGTGTTACATTTCTGTCGGAAACGGCACAATACGCCTACTCTATTAGAAAAGCAAGAGAAGAAAGACAACTAGTGAATCTTTTTTACCGAAAAGCACATCTTATTTTTAGGATTATATGAACCAATTTGTAGTTTTGTGCAGCCGATCAAATGCTAGCTTTCACATCATGGAAGAAAACACATTGCTTATTCTAAATATGCTCCCACACAGACTAGCCTAGAACGTAACCGCCCACAATGAATCACTACAACTATATCAGGAGATGTTGTGGCTAATTTGGAACAAGATATGAGGGAAAACAGTCTAAAAAAATGGTTTATGTTTAATTCAAACAGCTATATTACATCTAAAACCCTTTGAGGCCTCATTTCAGCTCCTTAAAGACGCTCCCAGACTCCCCGTGGAGGCGTTTGGTATCGACACGCCGCCGCGTCTCTTACGTCATGATGAAATGGATATAACATAAGATGCAGGTAATCGGTGCATCCATCACTGGGTGTCCATTAGTGTCTCGGTCCTCAGCGTCACAGCGCACTGTTTCCTGACTGACTGATGAGGCTCGGGGACAGTCTGGCAACATGAAAGATCACTTTTCGTCCCGAGAGAGGAGGAAGACGGGGAGGAGGAGAAAGAGGAGGACGGCAGTAATGGTCTCCATGAATGCAGCTGTCGCCCACATGGTGCAATTAATAAAGACTCAGTGGACCGGCAGTGGAGACTGATAGCTGCTAAACAGGACCTGGTGGCATCACAGAGCCCTCCAGGGAAGTCCAGTCGATAGTGAGCAATAGCAGGTGTGTACGCACTAATGTCAATACACAGGTTTTACAACCATAAACTCATCCCTTTGTGGGTACAGTGTAGAAGANATGGATGGATGGATGGATGTGCACAAAGACTGTACAAATTAAACAAATTAGTCCAAAAGTTTTCAGAAAACAAGTCTAGATCACCAAATATGATGGTTTTGCTCACCCTCCTTTGAATTACTCTGCACTACTCCATTAAAAGTGACAGCGTATTAGCAGTATGTAGGAAGAATTTTTGAAAAAGAAAGGTAAGAACAAGTGAACAAACCAACAACTGAACAAAAACAAACCTTGCTCATGTGAAGAATCTTCCTCAAACAAGTCCAGCATGAACCTGAAGAGTCGCAGGTTGACAAAAAAAGACAAAAACAGACGTTAGAGAGTCACATAGAGCTCAGAAATCTCACTATGAAAACCTAAAAGCTGTGGCCACCTTTTGTTATTTGTTCCGATCAGTCCATCAGACACAGCGCTGGATTATCGCTACGCAGATTCTTAAAAACAAGAGAAAGAGTTCATCGATCAGGTGAAAGTGTTTCATCCCCAAGAGAGTTTGTTGAAGCTCAGAGCAGAAATAAAAGTCTGCTGTTTGTGTATTAATGTGGAAATTTCTCAAGTTTTAGGTGTAAATGCAGCAAGAGTTCTAAAGTAAAACTGTATTAATGTGTCTGTAGCTTTAGCTTTTAGCATAAAGACTGAAAACAGACGAAGCCTTGCTGTCTGTAAACTTAGCATAAAAGGAGATAAAGACACTCTGGAGCCTCAGTCTTACAGGCATTTGTCTGTTACAGCGGCTACATGTTGTTTCATCTCATTTCTGACCAAAAAAGGAAAATAAATCCATTTTTCTTTACATGTATTTATCATGGAAAATGCTTCTTTGGATTTCTAGGACTTCAGAGGTCAAGCTTTGGCTTAAAGTGAAATGTTAATCTGCATAATTTCACATTACGTCAGCCACAAGAAGCTCAGGATGCATAAATTCGCAGCCTCACATTTCGCCGACATGTTCTTCTCTGGAGACGTGCAGCTGGAAGCAGGAATATTTAACAGTTTCTCTGTAATAAAACAGCCATTAGAGCCTGTTTTCTGCACCCCCATTGTCCTGCTGGGTTCCAGCTTCATGAATAATTCAGCACCGAGTATTAATTATTCTTTTCTGATAAAAAACAATTATCACCAACAGGCTTTTCTTCTGTCTCTCCTCTGTCAGAGATTCGATCTTTTCCCCTGAGGATGCACTTGTTTCTGCTTATCTGTCTCCTGCTCCTGTCTTGACTTTCTGATGTGATGTTTTTACAGAAAGAAGCTGCCAGAGTTAATCAAGATATTTACCTCCTGTAATCGAGTTCAGGCCTTTCTCCACCTTCATGAACGATGCTATTACTATTTTTAGCAGCGGAGTTAATAACAATTCATGACCGTATTAATACAAAATTATAAAGGTTATTTATAGAGCACGTTTCCTAAAGTTTAAGATAAGATAAAAACTTTTGTGATCCCGAACGAAATCCTTGTGTCAGATGTTCCATCCATCCATTATCTGTACACCACTGAATCCTCACAAGGGTGCTCAGAGAAAACAAAATGACATAAAGATAAAAAATGCAGTAGATATAAGTGCAATACATTATTAAAATACAATAAATGAGCTAAAATATGACTAGAATAGAAAAGTAAAAAGTAATGCTGGTAGTGATACGGAGGTAATTAGTAAAATCACACATGATAGTGAAATATTACTCAAATCGAAGCGCCTCGCAAAAAGAAAACTAATCTGAATGACTAACAACATCAATAACGATGAAAGAAAAGTTAGCGATGACAAAACAAAACAAAGAGACGATGAAGCACAGCCACACACCAGACATTTATCAGCACCTTCCAATAAACAAATGTTTTATGAAGAGATTAAAAAGGACATGAAAGATGTCGCCAGTCTGATCTCGATACGTAGATTGTTCCAGACTCAGTGACCTTTTCTTCGCCAGCGGGTTGAATTTCTACACAACTCATTTCTTTAAAGTGTATTAAGGCTTAAAGTAAAGGGTGTGGTCACCACTGCTGATCTGCTTCAGCTCCACTTCTTCGCTCATTTTGCGGATCAGCTGATGCAGGTGCTGCTAAAAATGGCTCCTTACTTTGAATACGACCTACAGCTGCCCTCACAAAGTATAAACGGTTTCATTCGGTATGCATGCAGTCAGGATGAACCACTTCATCGCCTTGAACTTTGACCGTTGCAGCAAAATTAGATGTTATCTGCTTGTGCACTCTCTGGTTATTTATACTCATGTGAGACACTTTGTCACATTGCAGAGGATTGTGGGTCAGAGTGACCAGAAAAAGCTGCATGTGGCAAAATTCGACCCTGTGTAGGACATCCAGGTATATCTGGGTGTACTCCGTGAATCTGTTCCTGTCGTACTAAATAGTGTGGACGTATGGATACTGGAGCACAGAGAGTCTGTGTGTTGTTGTCTTTTCTGTACCTTTGAACCAAAAACACTAACTTTCAGGCTGTTTTAGGGTGACACAAACATATATGCATGCTCCTGGTGCAAGCGCTGTCCCTGCAAAAAGTGTCTAATCCAGGATAAGTGCTTCTGAATAACCCAGAAAAACTGCTGTGTGGGTGTAAACGCTGGTTGGCTAAACTCGGAGGACATCAAGCACCATTTTTCTGCCTTATGGATGTTGTCGTCTCGCTAACATCAGCATCCATCGTTTACAATCCCCCATACAGGCTAACATAACAAACCTATTTCCTACAAGTTGCCTCCAGCAAAGTTCTCTCAGTTAACGTCACGGTTAGAAACTGTCAGATCCGTTCCTGTAAAAGTTCACATCCTGAGCTGCCTATGCTGTATCCTAGTATCCTGCCAAGTAATCTGGATACTGTCTTCCGTCTGCAGTAACCTGATTCCATAATGTGATTTAACCGAGATGTCTGTAACCCAGTTTCTGCAGACAAGATGGATTTGGTGGCCACGTACAGGTTCTATATATACTTCATCAGAGCGTCTGCGGGGTTTCACATGCAGGTATTTGCATGACAAAGACGTTACATATGCGGAGCGTCGTCATGACAGAATGAGAGGAAGCTTTTGTGCTCGTGGGACGTCGTGACGTACAAGTAGGCCAATTCAATTCAAAGAGAAACAGAAAAGGAAATCGGTTTAGAGGTGAGTTTACTGTGAAAATTCAGGTGCATGTTCTGCAAAAATGTGGTTTGTTACTACAAAGAATCAAATAAAATCTTTATTTAGTATGTCAAAAATACACATGTACTTTTTAAATATAATAAATCTGATTCCTGGAGACCTGCTGTAGATATTTTCACAGTAACTTGGTTAACAATTACTCTGATTTCCTGTCTTAATCTGATTTATTGGTCTTTTTTTGTGCATGTACTTGCGTTAAAAATTACAGCAGGAACAAATACAGACGATGAAAACTATTTCTGGTGCACAAAGTGAGAAACTATGCAGTATAATTGTGATTTTTTAATATCTAAAAAAAAGTTAATTAAAACAGCTGGATGGTCGTTTTTTCTAAAAACGTTATTCAGAATGCAAACAGTGGAAATAATATTGTTGTTTTGAAATATTTTTAGTGTTAATCAAGATGCTCTATGAGTACTTATAACCTGGGTCTAAATAGACTACATCCTTTGTGCCTTATTCTTTAAAATAACATAAAGTGGAGTTATGTCAGCCTTTTTAGGTGCTTTAATCAAACGTGTTGTTTTCTTATGAGCGCCTAAACACTGTAAATGATGTGCAGAGAGCAAGACGCTCAGCAGGAGAGCTGGAATTTGCACACATTTGCATCATGTGCTGCCTGATATCAGGCACGCCTCAGACTATATTGATTACTTTCCCTTTGTCTTTGATTGCTGCTTGTAAAGCGCTCAGCCTGCCTCTCTGCTCGCGCTGATTGAAATCTTATCCAGCTGCAGCCACTGCAGTAAAGTACAGGATGACATGGAAGCGTCACATGTACGTGCAGCAGCATAAAGCCGACACGCAAACACAACCATGTTTCCATCACAACATACTGACTGACATACATTCACCACAACTTCTATTTACACTTTACTGAACCTTAAACCAACTAAAAAGTTAATTATTTGCATTAAAGGTGCTATTTTTTGTTCCCCGAAAGGAATTTATAATGCTCCCACAGCATGAGTAATACACACACACAAACACACGGGGGATTATATTTCATTAGTTTACAGGATTTGTCTAGACAGCCTGTATAAAAGAATATCAACCTGCCAAGCTGTGAGTAATTTAATATGGAGATTATTAATGCATTGCAGTCTTTGTCAGAGCTGCATTATGACACATTATAGAACCCACTCTGCCTCCATTTGGGTTTTTTTGCTCATTAAATGATATTATAGCTGTTTTAAATTCTAATTCTACTCCTTTACTAACTCCTGTCTACGTTCTCATTGATTTCTTTTCTTTGTAGCATTAAAAAAAAAAGAAGCATATTTCCCTTCAGTGCACGGATCAGCTGCATGATTATCTGGATTAGTGCAGCTCACAGTCTCAGTAGATGCCAGGAATGCTTTTATTTGTGAGCAATCTCCTCTGGACGGATTTCTAATATTATTTAGGAGAAGAATTCTGGTGTCGGGTCCGGTGTTCTGTGGTTTTTGTTTGTCAGTAAATCCCAAGAAAAAGACTGAAACCAACAACGTTTCAGCTCACAGTGAACTGGTTAGAAGTGAGGGTTTAAATCTTTGACCCTCGAAATCTCAAAACCTGCTGGTGGGTTTGAAAGACATGCTTTCTTCAAACAATAAAATAAAAAATCAGAAACTTATTGGAGTTCAGAGGGTTTACAAAACATCCCTTTACATATAGTTTGTGTTAAACAGTCAGAGAGCTGATCCTGTGGACGTTCATGCCACCACACTGCCTGTGATTAGTTCACACTTAAGAGGATATTGATTAAGGAATGCTAATTTGAGGGTTACTTCACACATGAACTGATATGAAATCAGTTGGATTTCAGTTTCATAAAACCTTATTTCATTTCCTCGTGTTGCTCAGCTTACCTAAAAACAAAACAGTATCAGCTATGGGAGAAATATGTGTCTGTTTTTAATAAACATTCACAATTTTGTGCCTTTTCTGCATCAATTTATGGTGAAAACATTTTTATTTATGTCAACAAAAGCACCAAATTCAGGCACCAGGTGACCAAAATATAATAGAACTCATACAGATCTAATTAAGTCCTTATCTGTGCCTTTTTTTATATCGTGAAAATGTTTTATTTATGTAAAGAAAAACACAAAATTCAGGCACCAGGTCACAATCCAATATACAGTGGAGTACATATGGATGTAATTATGATTTCATTAAAGATTCAGTGGTTGTTTCTGCACATAACTCAGATTTTGAGAGAACAGCACTGAAGAAAAAACACCCACGGTTGTCTGAGGCGTCTAAAAAATATCTAAACATTTGTTTCTTAAAACGGCTGGAAACTGTAGTTTTTAACAAGCGTGACCTGAAATAGAAATAGTTGAAGCAGTGCATTTGTTGGCAGCTATTTTCAGCGGCAGATTAACACACATTTGCTGCTCTAGTGAGTATTTATGGCAGCGGGACGGCTTATAAATAAACTACAGTGAGCGAAAGACAAATGCCTGCTTCAGTCTTTATAATAAGATTGTTTTTGAGGATGATAGCAGCGGTGGCTCTTATTGACATGAAAGGATTGAGCATAAATAAGCGAACATTGATTAAGTTTCAGGAGGCGGCAGAAGGTGGATGTGGGGATGGAAGCTGTGGACGTAAAGGCGCCGTAAGAGGCCGTGTGGTTAACGTGGCTGATGAGCTCCCTTTAAAAACATTAAATCCTCTTCCAAGAAATGGTTTCTGCAGCAGACACTGGATTCAGCCTCCAGAGTTCAGGAGGATGAGGTGGGATGAAACAACCGGCGTCTGTGCTGCTTGCCGGCTTGCAAAGGTCACATTGGAAAATTGATCAGATCCAGGCAGTTAAAAAAAAAACAGGGGGCACCTTCAAATCGAAGGTCAGAGCTTCTGAGCCTCCTCACGGGGGTTTAGAGTCGCCCTCCTGATTTGTATTTACCTTCCAGGAAAAACCTCCCTCAGCAGCCTCACGAGGCGTTGGCTTCCTCCCCGTCATACTCCAGCGCCTGTGTTCTGAATACTAAAGCACAGCTGCTGCACAGTCATCATGGCTGACGAGCACAAAGGGAAATCTAGAAGCAGCAAGATTCTGTTGGATGAATGGCTTCAAATTACTCCATAAGATGGTTTGCACGCTTTTATAAATGCTTCAGGAATTATCGTTTATCACGTTTGTCATTTTCAGACTAACTTCATTTTTCATGGCTCTGTGGGAAATAGTCTATCCAGACGTTCATGGTTCCCAGAGGATGAACATCTGTCATCTGTAGCTGTGAGAGATACTGCTGAACATTTAGTCATTACTTATTATCAGTTGATGACAGATTCATTTAACATTTTGGTCACGAAAATGTCTCTAATTTTACAAGAAATCTGTAATTTACAAACAAATCTGTGTAAAATCGTACAAACCGAGGCCTCTTTTTTCTATTAATTGTCACTGATTGTATCTAATCTAATCTATAGATCTGAGCTTAATGACAAAAAATGCGGAATTTCAGGAGCTTCAATAAGTAATGATTATTTTTTATTATCTGTTTTTTACAAAGACAAAGACAAAAAAGGTTTGATTTGAATTTCACCAGCTTACATTGTACTGAACCACTTTAACTACCATTATGTATATTTAGCAACATATTTACTACTCTTTAGCTAAAAACATACTTTATTTTATTTAATTTTAGAGACACGTTTACAGCATTAAACGTGAATTTTACATTTAAAGGAAATATAAAGGAGAAGTTTGTCAAATTGAGAGAATGTGTTCTTTTAATGTAAAAAAAAAAAAAAAAGTATTTTGTTTTTAGGAAAATGACATTTAACAGCTCTTAGGTGCAGGTTTTGATGTGAACGTAAACTTACAGTCTATTTTTAAAATTTTATTTAGATTTTTGTGTTTTTCAGAAAAGAAATCTGTAAAATTAAACAGAAAAAGTCTGTAAAGTTCTACATTTTGGAAGCTTTAGAGTTTTGTTCATACAACCAAACATTACGTTTTTCATTATGTTCTGTTTTGAATCTGATGCCTTGAAGTGAAACTGTCGAACAGTTTTCTTATTTCTATTGATTAAGATTCAGTTGCCAGTAAATATGACATCATCATTTTGTCATCGGTGCCTGACTGGAGGGAAATATCCAACTAACTACTTGATCGATGCCATTAAACACATTCACGTCCTGTCAGGATGAATCTGAACTGATTTGATGTTTTTCCTCCAACACCGTCATCGTCAGCGTCGTGAGCATGCTGACATTAGCATTTAGATGGTGAGATATGAGTCTTCTTTCTTCTATTTTATCCAGATCTTCAAATAAAAATAGAGCAATCTGTCCAGACAGCCGGATTTAGATGCAGGATATGTGATCGTTTCCAAGAAATCTCTCCAGGATGAGGCGTGCAATCAGATTTTCAGCTGCAGAAATTGAGACATATTTTCATCACCAACTGATTAGAGCTAAAGTGCGTGTTGCAGGGAAATAACATCACCCTCTGGTAGCGTTTCCCTCCAGACTCGAGCTCGCCGCCGCAGCCGACGAGGAAACGCTCAGGCAGCCAAGATGGCAGTGACCTCCCTGATGGGTGGCATATGTGCTGAAGGACGGCCAGAGCCCTCGAGCCTCTCAGGCCTGTCTGAAGGCCCCGATCTGTCTCCCTCCAGCTACAGCAGCCACAGGACTGACAGAAAGATGCACTGTGTGGGAAGAAAAGGCTTTAAGGGCTGAGGCGAGCAGCTGATGCCGTCCGACAAAGGCTTAACAGAGCGGCAGTTAAAGGAAAAACAGATGAACAAATACTGTAAGATGTGTCGATTAGTGGAAAATACTTTACAGTTTAGAATATCTGGATCAGCGTTGTAATGCTACAACATATTTTGTATTTCATTGAGGGGGTTTAAATTTTAGTATAATATCAGTTTCCTTTATACCTCTTGTTCTGCTATAGGTTAGGGTTGAAAATAGATTAAACAAGCTGTAAAAAAAAAAAAAAAAAGAACAACACTGCTTTCATTAGTCGGAAGTGGTAAGTTGGTCCTCGAAACATGGTCAGTTTTGATTAAACTTCTTTCAAAAGTGGGGAAAAAAAACATTGCTGCCTCCAGATTTGCTTCATTGCTTGTCAACAGACGTCTTTTACTTAACTGAAGAAACACAAAAGCAAAAAAAAAGTGCAAAAGGCGACTGAGTAAAGTAAAAACAAGACTGATCATAAGGAGAAAAGCTGTACTCCCATAATGCAACCTGCTATTTTGGGAGAATGATGTAAAAATGTTGAAGTCAAGGTTGAGAAACCTGATTCAAGTCGATATATCAATTTCTGGTGGGGACTTATTTGATTTTGCGGAAATTGAAAATTTGGACTTCAAAGTTTCCATTAAGGGCAACATTTGAACTGGGCGGCCATGTTTTTCAAGTTCCTTCTTGTAGATTTTAATGGAAAGTGATTGGATGTGACTAAGAAGATCAAAAGGTAGCTCTGCCCTAAAACATACCGTATTTTATCGTCTGTTTTCTTCTAAATGGGATCATAAGTTATCAAATGAACACCATGTTGTATTAAAGGAGACTTGAAACTAGCAAATGAGACGATAAACTCATTAGAAAAATGTTTACGGAGGCAACAGATGAAGGGAGAAGTCGAGCCATTTTCTCCAAGACTTCTATACAATCAGACTTCTTTTGCCACAGGAGGAGTCGCCCCCTGCTGGCTGTTAGAGAGAATGCAGGTTGAAGACACTTAGGTTCCGTCCATCTTTCATACACAGTCTGTGGTCGATACACAACAATTAACTACACAATAAGTTGTTCTTTTGGAATTTCTAGTGTTACATTATGTTACAATATGCCTCGAGTAGCTACTCTATTAGAAAAGCAAGAGAGGAAAGACAACTAGTGAATCTTTTTTACCGAAAAGCACATCTTATTTTTAGGATTATATGAACCAATTTGTAGTTTTGTGCAGCCGATCAAATGCTATCTTTCACATCGTGTAAGAAAACACATTGCTTATTCTAAATATGCTCCCACGCAGACTAGCCTAGAACGTAACCGCCCACAATGAATCACTACAACTATATCAGGAGATGTTGTGGCTAATTTGGAACAAGATATGAGGGAAAACAGTCTAAAAAAATGGTTTATGTTTAATTCAAACAGCTATATTACATCTAAAACCCTTTGAGGCCTCATTTCAGCTCCTTAAAGACGCTCCCAGACTCCCCGTGGAGGCGTTTGGTATCGACACGCCGCCGCGTCTCTTACGTCATGATGAAATGGATATAACATAAGATGCAGGTAATCGGTGCATCCATCACTGGGTGTCCATTAGTGTCTCGGTCCTCAGCGTCACAGCGCACTGTTTCCTGACTGACTGATGAGGCTCGGGGACAGTCTGGCAACATGAAAGATCACTTTTCGTCCCGAGAGAGGAGGAAGACGGGGAGGAGGAGAAAGAGGAGGACGGCAGTAATGGTCTCCATGAATGCAGCTGTCGCCCACATGGTGCAATTAATAAAGACTCAGTGGACCGGCAGTGGAGACTGATAGCTGCTAAACAGGACCTGGTGGCATCACAGAGCCCTCCAGGGAAGTCCAGTCGATAGTGAGCAATAGCAGGTGTGTACGCACTAATGTCAATACACAGGTTTTACAACCATAAACTCATCCCTTTGTGGGTACAGTGTAGAAGACATTTTGAAATAGTTTTTAACTGGAATTTGAACCATTTACTGTTGTTTTAAAGATTCATCCTGTTTTGTAAAATTACCGATAACAACCACTAAACTCAGAGAAAAAAAGTATTAATTTAGATATTAACTGTTTAAAAAATTGGGCAAAATTGTAAATTTCCACATCAAAAATCAATATTTTGTTCTGTTACAACTTTTACTGTCTAAATCAGCAAATAAAATAAATAAAAGACAAATTCTGATTATTTGCTATTTTTTCAAATTAAAAAAAATATATATACAAGGAATTGAAAAATTGTAAATAATTTTTTAAAATGTTATTTTACAGATTTCTCCTGTTTTGTTAAATGACAGATAATGACTAAATATTATTTTCCATGAGGACTGTAATAACTGCAATAAGTAAATACAGCAGCTGTTTACAGATGTCACTGTACCACGATGTTAACGTGATTATTCCTGAGGTTTGTCGAGCGCTGAATGTGAACATAGCACAGGATTCATGATGAACTTCGTATTGTGTTTGGGCAGTGACTGCTTCGATTACGACTTTTTAAATGATGAATTATAAAGATGTAGATGATAGAGAATCACCTCGCAAAGTCTCTCCTCATTCCACATGTTTGCTTTAGGCACCACTTGTTTTCCTGGATCATGTGCAGTCAGCATGCTTGTCGTGCAGACAGTCTGCGTGGTCACAGTCTGGGCTGCATAGACCCTCGATGACTTCAGTGGAGGACGAAATTTACTTCACACGTACCCTTGCAAATTCGTAAAACATGAATTGGCCTTTTCAAGCACTACGAAAGTCCCGTGAGCACTATATCATCGCACAAGGAGACTACTTTGATGAGGAAGGTGGCCAAATTTTAGAAACAAGGACAGTTATTAATTTTAACAGGCTTAGTCTTTAAACACTTTGATGGCACCTTGGACCAATACATTATTAGCACAAGTTGGAGTGTCCAGGACGTCTAGTCTTTCTTTTCCACGTACAACATTAACTATACGTGCCCGACTCTCGCCTCTAGCTGTGTGAGACAAGTGGAACTGACGAGTTTCAGGTTGGCGCGGCAACCAAAACAAAAGAAAATGCAATTTTAATCATGGCAATGCTATAGTTGACAGTAGCATCCTGGTGCTGTAGCAGGTCTGCTCAGCTGGTAATGCAGAAACACATGAAGTACACATCGAATACGAAGATACTTGCAACCATAAACAAGAGGCATAGCTCCCATTTTGGGGCATAACTGTAAACTATGAAGTTGTATATCACTGTGCACAAAAACTCAACCGTTTAAAGCAATCAAAGAATAAAGGAGAGGAAAGCTTGGATCTGGCTGCTGTTCCTCCAGAACAACGCATCCATCATACACGGCTCAGGAGGCAGAAGCAGCCAAATGTGGTTTTAAACTGTTGCTCCACGAACCAACCGACCTGCACTGTCTGACTTCCAAAACTGAAACACCATTTTCACAGTGATGATGAAGTCTTTCATGCTGTTGAGGACTAACTGGAGACTCAAGATGTGACCTTTCTGAGCATCAATGGACCAAATGCATTGAAGTTTAAGGCGACTGCGTTGAAAAATAATGCAATCTTCCTCCTGTGACTTTTTTCGTTGATGCCCAGAACCTTCTGAAGTGCCCTCTTTGTGCTTTTCCTCTCTCGAGTTAATAACACCTCTGATGGCTGTCAGGTTTTCCTGTGGGTGTTTATAAAGCAGCAGACTCATTGTGAATGAAGGCAGCGTCCGCATCGCACGTGACGCGCCGCTCGATTTCCCTACAAACACACAACGCCGGGCCGGGCGGGCGTTCGGGAGAGCGTGACGGACGAAGCGGCGGGCCAAAGCCGACAGCCTCAGACGGAGATGAGTGATGGCTGCAACACAGGAGCGGTTGTTCAGGGAGGCGAGCGCTGATATTAAAGACCATCACACGTGCGCACACACACACACATGCACTACAGGTATTACACCGTCCGCCTCCACATTCGCCTCACGTGCACAGAACGGCTGGCAGGGAGACAGAAAGGGGGAAAAGGGCAACGTAAACAACATTCAGAGGATGCATCATGAGTGGCAGTAATATAATACTGCAGAGTCAGCAAGTGTACTTCCTGTGTGTGACAACTGCATTACTACATTATTAAGTACACTCACAGCTCGTCTCATTTTTTTGTGCTCCCTTTCATATAAGAAGTTTCCCTCGAGGAACCATCAAACGGGGGGCTGGTTATGAGTTTCTCTCCCGCCCGCTTGGAAAACAGCAATCCGTTTCTCTATTGATTCCCGGGGACCCCTAAACGTCCAGCAAATCACTGCTTTGAAAGGCAACACAAGCTGGAAACGGACTGAGAAGAAAACCTCCAGGGACGGACGCAATCTGCGGCGTTGTCAGTCATCTAATGAGTAGTTAAAATTTTAATGGCACGCCTTAAAAAACGTCCGGCCTCGGTGAACAGCGTCGATCGTGGGCGCGGTTTGGGAGAACGCGCGTCGATTAATAATTCAGCCGTTATCGATCGGTCCCCTCGGCCTCGCTGCAGTCAGGGATGTTCATCAACGCAGAGCTGATCCACAACTTCTCATCTGGACCCACATACTGACACACATGCAGTATATGAGCTGGCGGCCAATTAGAAACTGTGTGAATACGGAGGGTAGCATGGCTTCATTTTGGGTATTTGTGCATCTGCTAAGTGATAAACAGAAGGCAGTGGTGTGAAAGCAGAGAGTCTACAGGGATGTTTGTCATGTCCTTGGGGTGGAGGACGAATACACCGTGTTACCAGTTAATTATGTGCTGTAGCCCTGTAGTGAAGTCTGTCTTTTAGACGGTTATTACTTTCAGTTGATGTTGAGGGGAAACCGTAGTCACAGAGGTGCTTGTTAAGGCTGTAGTTAGCAGATTTTATTACACTGCAGTATTTATTATATTACATTCACCACATATACAGGACCATACAGTAAGGGCGAGTTAAAGCATAAATAAAGGATGTTAAATCAAGTTTTTTTCCCCCCCCGGATCTGATCTGAGTCATTTAATATTTAGTATTTGCTGACAATGAACCGCAATATGACACTATTTTACTATTTAATACACACTTTACGAATATAAATTAGCTGCAGTACCTGGTTGTTCCACCAGGTGGAGCCTCTTACTGTGACACTCCAGAGGAAGTGGGGGTACTTCTATGTTAACGTCAGAGCATTGTGGGGTCTAGCTAGTAAAGGGGCACCATGACTAAACATTCTGTGGTGCTTAATGACTTGTAGCCAGCATACATGAACTACATAAGTCAGGATCAACGAAGATAATGTCTTTTTTTTTTTTTTTTTTCAATTCGAGTAGCAAATATGAAGTTTGTATCACGTGTCCATGGTTTAAAATAGTAAAATTAGCACAAAGTCTAGCATACTCCATTTGCAATAAAAAATAATTAAATTATGATTGACAATGCTAAAACTTTTTTTTCATTAATGTCACCATGTGAGAAACAGACGTAAACCAAGGGTGGGTTTTATGTTTGTGCTGATACTGTGCTCTTAGAAATTGACGGAATTTGGCTCCAGGATCAGGATCAGGACATCCCCACTATAAATATCAAACCGTCATCTTATGTGGGCTGCAACAAACGCCTCACCGTATCTCTGAGGATGAGCTCTGATGCCTGTCAGAGACTTAACAAAGTCAAACTTACTTAAGACCTGTAATTCCAAATTCCAAATTATTTCCTTCATAATGATACAAAGTTGAAAAAAAGCAGCAAATTTTAGCATGCACAAGAAAGTCAAACTGGTGACTGTTCAGCCTTTTTGTTCAACATTATTAAGCTAATTCGTTATAAATGTATGCTGTTGATCATTTTTCTGTCAATTACATTACTTTAATTATGCATTAGTCGATGACATGAAGCTAAAAGTAATGACAGTGGCGGCGTAAAGTGCCTGTGCAGGTTATGACAGTAGTTTACTCTGCTTTGTTTTAATGGAGCTGAGGGATGAAATGTTCAGACTTTAAACAGCAGCTCTTAGGAGAACAATGGCCATCTGTATTTTAATGGGCCTTTTTGGTAGCCGCTGTTTTCAATGACATTTAAAGAGACAAAAAGCTGAATATTTAACACATTTCACCAAAACCACAACTAAGCCTCTCATTTTTGATATAAATATATTTATATATCAATATATTTGTGTTATATTTGCAGTAACTTGGGGCGCTGTGGAGTATTGGAACACTACTGGCCCGCTGGAGCAAGTCGATAATATTTTGTATGATTCGGTTTCACTATTTGACAGAATGACATAAACTGATAGAAAACAAAAGCAACAAAGATGTGAATGTAAAGGAAGACTTGAAATACTGAAGATATCGGATTGTAAATAATTCATGCGGATGGAAACAAACTGAGTGAGTTTGTGAGTCCTCAAGGACACAAACGCTGAATGTAAACAGAAAATGTGTTTGTTTACCAGAAATGTCTACCGGGAACCTTTCGAGGNGATAGATAGATAGATAGATAGATAGATAGATAGATAGATAGATAGATAGATAGATAGATAGATAGATAGATAGATAGATAGATAGATAGATAGATTAAACCTTTATTGATCCCCAAGAGATCTCAGAAACTTTCTGTAATTCTGTCCTGAACCACAGCTGAGATTTGAGCTAAACGCTGCCACCAACGACAAAGTAAACAGCTGCAAGTTACATATCTTTAGTTTATCATGTTGGCTAATTAGCACTGAGCACGTAAACAGTGGCAGCTGATGAGAATGTCGTTAAAGTGTTTGGTGATGGACAAAAGTGCTGAATACATCAACACCAGCTTCCTTCTGAAGGGGATTTAAGACTCGATTGTACTGACTTGTGGATGCATGTTGTGGTACTGTGTAGGTCTTACCACACAGTCGGTCGTATCTACGTTTTCTGCTCTGTTGCCTTTGCAGCGCTGCATTAACAAATGTTGAGGATTGGAATTTACGTCACACCAACCTTTGCGGTTGATTAAAGCACCTCTAAAGTCCTGCTGCGACTAATTCAGCTACAGGTCTTTTAAATAATTAATTATAAAGGTGTGGATGAATGAGAATCTCCTCCCACAGCATCTCCTCATTACAACCAATTTATTAAAGTGCTGCTTGTTTTCTTGGAACATGAGCACTTTGTATATTTGCAGTGCCGACAGTCGACCGGTTATAAATTTTGTGCCGCACAAGGACTCCCACGTAAGGCATCTACGCAGATGCAAACGTGGACGGATGACGAACATGTAGAGCAAGAACATAGCCTGAAAACTCGCCTCAAATGTGACGTCAGTTTGCGTCAGTCTGTCCAGGTGTGTCCTCTGGGTGTTCTCACCGGGACGCGAACTGGCAACCTTCTTGCTAACTACCGAGCCACCTTGCAGCCCACCTGTGTGTTAAATAAAGAATAAAAATGTAGAACATCTCGTCACATTCTGCCACATTTTGACTTGAAATAAAAGTTCATAGTTACTGTCAGCTGTCATGAATACTGTTCTGGTCATCTGAAGTCATATTTAATCGAGGTGCTTTAAATGGGGCAAGGATGTCTCGTTTTGTTTCGTACGTTGCTTGACTTCTCTTGTCTCGTATCTCTAGTGGGAGGGAGTGAAATGTGAGGAGAGAAGTTGAGGATGTAAAATCAGCCAAATGAGATAAAGGAAAAGGTTCAAATCAGCTTCTGCAGGTTTTGGAGAATAGAATAGAATAGAATAGAAAAATACTTTATTAATCCCAGTCTGGGAAATTACTGTGGTACAGCAGCAGAAAATACTATTTAAAAAATTACAAATGTGAGAAATGTGAAAGGTCAGAATGATTTTTACATCGTTTCCACCAGGCTGTAGAGGAGGACGTCTCTTCGCAGTGATTGTTTCTAATGGAGGTTTATTGAATATAAAAAAGGTGCGACATAGTTTACATGCGTCGTCTCACCTCCAGGCTGCCCTCAGGCACAGAGAACTGAGCTGCTGCTGCCCTTTAAATGAACCTCAGAGCATAAAAAGAACAGAGCCGCTCAGGTTTAAAGCCGTCCGTCATAAAAAAAATAAAAAAAACCTCCTCAGAAACTCAGAAAGGAGGCATGTGACCTGCATAGCTGCCATGTGTGAAGAGGTGACGTCACGAGGAAGGAGGCTGGAATATCTGAGACATTCAGGGGAGAAGCAGCGTCTGGAGAGAAGGGCGCGGCCGCCAGCAGCTGCCTGACATTTACAGCGGACCGACGGTCATCTGAGAAGATGCTGCATCAGTGCTGCTTCGACACACTTTCACTAAGAGGCTTCCTGCACAGAGAGGCGTTTAAAACACAAACGTGATCGTAGACGACGCCCACTTCTGGTTAAAGAGGCCTGAGGGTACACAGACACGAAGATATGAAGACTTTGCTTTTTCGGAGGAGCTGCAATTTGCATTTTAAACATCTTAAAATAATAAGGTGTTGTCTGCCTGGATCCCAGGGGAACATTAATACACGAACACTGGAGCTGTTTGCTGAAACTCAGCCCTGAGTCACTGTGGTCACGTCAGTCAAACTTTCCACTGCAGAACTCCAACATTCAGTGGAGGCAGATTTGTCATCACGAGTCCTGAGATGCACCAAAAAGTCCCAGAGAAAATATGTTTTTGATTTCAAATAAAAGATGAAAAAAAGCAGCTTCATAGTCAGTCAGGGAATATGTTGGTTGAAATGATGCACAAGTTTAATTAGCATCAGTTAGCAGCTGACGAATGAAGGTAACTTTTTAAAATTCTAAAAGTTATGTGGAAGATGTGCAGTTTTTAAATTGTAATTTTTCAAATCATTTGCTCTTATTTTACAGATTTTCACATCACACAAATCTGTAATTTGTACTTCTACAAAATGTTACCATAGAATGTACTTAAATCAGCTTAAAATATAAGTTTTTAAAAGGTATTTGTTGTTATTCAAAAGAAAAATTACATTCATTGAGAACTGAAAAATTGAGTCATTTTTTAGCTGGTATGCTACAGTTTTTTTTTGTTTTTACCAATTTTGTTAAATTGCTGATAATATCTGGACAAATCACTGAAAAAAACCCATAAATTTACATGTTAATTGTAAATCAATCAAACAATAAACAAAATCAAACAAGCTAAAACCTGTAAATAATTTTTAAAAACTCTGTATTTTTTACAGGCAATAATGTTCTTTTACAACTTCCTGCCAACAGATTCCTCCGTGTCATGAATCACTGATGCTGACAGTAAATCCTGAAACAGTCACTGAAGTGTGAGCATCGTTTTAATCGTCATTTAATCCAAACTATCTCTTCAATCCTGATATGAATGGTTTCACGGCTACAACGTGTGTCTTTGAGGAGCTTTAAGCACCGTTGAAAACTGAAATTCTTTGCTCAGTGCAACTAAAACATACCATAATTCTCACTTTTCTGTTAAATGTAAAGGCACAGACCAACGTAGTTTTCACATATTTACATGATGACAACAAACTGAATGAAAAACAAAAAAAATACACAACAAAAAATCCAGTTTTTACATTTTCACTAAAGTTGTAAACAACACAGGAGTTCAAAGAAAGTGCCTTTGTCTATAATTTCACTTCCCTCACCCCTTTTTTTTCACAACGGTATGTAACATTACTGTAACATTACTGTAACATTACTGCAACGTGACCAAAACAAATGTAATTGTAATAAAGGATAAACTAACTCATACTTGACAGATGCTTTCAAGATATTCCAGCAGCTTCTATTCAACAGTTTGGGCTGAAATGCTGTCAGACGTTGCTTCACTTTATTATTTTAAATGTAAAAACAGTAAAAAGTTGACCGGCTGCCATCCAGACACGATAGTAAAACTGACGCAACCTCACATCATCTCCTGCATGTCAATCGTATGTGATGCAATCACTGAGGAACATTGCCATAAACTGAGGTTATTCAGAGGACAAACACCATTTAAAGGACATGTTTTCTATTGGGGTCTACAATGGGGTCAATTTTGAGCATTTTTCACAGTAAACAAAGATTTTTGTCGTTTACTTTAATGTAATATCTGAGTTGAATCTTCAAACTGATAAAGTCTAAAAGCTACTTGTAGTTCTCGTTATTATAGTTTTATGAATACGCACTAAGTATGGATGCAGAAGGATCCTTGACGAACAAATATGTTTTCTAATAAATTAAATCTGAAAGTCGTTGAATCACGGCAGCATATTTGTGCACATTTTATCAACCAGCTATTTCTGTATCAAAGAATTTTCTGCGTGATCCAAAGCAGCACAGAAGTTATTTTAAGGGACAAAGAAGCGTCTCGACTGACTCGTGTCTGAGCCGAATCTCTGACATGGAGCTCTCTGATTTAGCATCACTTAGTCAAATGTTATGATTCAGAGTTTGCAGTGGGTCAGAGTCTATTTCGGTTTGTCTCAGTTCCACCCAGCAGCTGCTGTTTGAGTCACAGCTGTTTGAAAAAGTCCCTCCACAGCTCAGACAATCCCTCTGCTTCCTGATAATAAAACCCAACTGGAGTTGTGTTTATATTTATTCAGCTAAACTACGTCGGTCCATCTACTCAGCAAAGCCTGAGAATGCAGCTCAAAGACGAGCACGTTTCTGAAAGACAGACACGTCCCTGAGAACAGAACGTACTAAAACAAATATTTGTATGATAAACTTTTAAAATTAACATTTTTCTCACATTTTCTATTAATTATTAGGTAAAGTATTTGCTGTCAAAGATGACCATCCAGGGGACAGTTGTGGTTTCTGAATGTGGTTTTCCTGCAGCAGCTA
>NW_007578516.1:197746-212419 GCF_000690725.1 Stegastes partitus | reverse complement strand
TATCACGTCATAACAACATTCCGGTTTATCCTGTTGTTACGGGAATTATTACGTTATTCAATGCTGAGAACAGATAAATTGAGGAACATTGATCTTTTATACGACTTGATCAAGTTCTCCTTCATCCGTGTTGAGTCAGGGTGACATTCTGCTGTTATTGATCCCAGTGGATGATATTCTGACAAATGTTCTATCAATGGAGCCTTCAGAGCTGATTAATGAGGAATCACCTGCTTCCAGAGGGACAAACTCATTCTTCCTTCTGTGCAGCTCCTTGCATTTTAAAATCCTTCTTGATTCATGCACACTCATCACAATATGATCCATCCTGTCCAATAACCGCGAAGCCGCTCTGTGTCTCAACCGAAGCATGAAGAATGACTTTGAGTTTTGGTTTTACTGCCTCTATAAGGCTCAGTCTTGGAGCTATTATCATCTGTTTCACAAGCTTGTGAGAAACCTGCCAGGCGACTGAAAAGCAGAAAAACAAGGGTCGTTTTTTTCCTTTTCTGAGTAGGTGGTGGAGACCACAACAGAGCTAAAATTGGACTTTTGCGTATGCTGGATGCAAACATAGACAACTTTCTGACAGTATTTATAGCCACAAAAACATTGTTATGTTAAAGTATGTCAGGTCTGTGTGTCTGAGCTCTTTTGAAACTTTGACATCCAAAAACCCAACAGTGACCTGCCTATCTCAATCCAAAATAAAACTGTAATAAAAATACGCCAAGATTTATGGCACTATTCATTTAAATAAACAACATGAGCTGAGTATAAGTGACTTAGCTTCATCAGATAGGGTGAAAAATAGACTATTTTTACTTTTTTTCCTTTTTAGAGAAAAACTAAACAGAAGAAACAATAAAGTCCCAAAACTGCAGTTCCTCAAATGTCCACTAGAGGCTGCTTCCAACAATGAGTCGATCCTCATTGACCTTTATGTTAAAATGTCCAATTTTACAGCAGAAATAAACACGTTTACCAGCCGGTACAATGGACAGTTTTGGTCTCTGTAGCTGATTTCCTCATTCATGACAGCTGTAGAGGAGGTGAATTTTTATTTCACTCACCTATCTGGATTGTATCAGGGCTCAAAGTTCTGCATAATTAGGGGCGTGGCTGCTTTGCGTGACAGGTGGGTGCTGTTGTGGGGCAATTTCCTTCACGCTCCACCTCTTTGCTCAGTTTTGGATTATTTGAGAGTTAGGAGGAGTCAGGAAACCCAAGAATGACGTCACGGAGGGTTTGTAAATCTATATTTAGTTCATGTTTTAGGCCAACAAAAGGCAGCTGTGGGGGAGGGAGCTTATTTGGAAAAGCAAAGTCAGCTCGGGATTAAATTTACACAAAATATAGCTTGATTAAAGATAATCTGTATAATTAATCAACTAAATGGGAGACTGTTGTTGTGTTTCTGGTGTGAACCATGAACATGACATCGTGACTAAATTACCGCTCATAAACTGTGCTTGGTGTAGAGTTTATTTGATTATTGGAGAGGAGGCACCTGTAGTGCAGCTTTAGATGCTCAATTTGTACAAATTTGAGGCGTTTCTGCATCAATTTCTGCTGGAAATGTTCATATTTTTGTAAAAGAAAGCAGAAATTTTACACATCAGGTGACCACCTTAAATATAATGGAATATATATGGTTCTCCAGGATAGATTCAGTGGTTGTATGAGCTTATAATGTAAAAAAAAGATGCGCACACTGTGTCATTCTTGAGGAGATAAGGCAGGGAGGAAGCTGGTTCAATGCATTCTGCTGGGTCACTTTGCAACCATTGGAGCTGCAGTGTCCGACGGGTCCGTGAACGCAGCCTGAGCAGCAGATCGCTGGGTGTAGGTGTAGATGAGCAGCAGCAGCAGCAGCAGGCCGACCTGCTTCATCCTCCTGCAGCAGCAGCAGCATCCCGCCCCTCCCTCCCTCCTCCCTCCATCCGCTCCATCAGCCCGCTGAAGGACGGGGACGTCTCCGGCTCTCCTCCCGCTGTAGCGCCGTCACTGGATCTCCGCTTCTCGGTCGCTCCGGAGGCTTTTTTCTGCACATCCATCAAGCACAGAAAATAAAAAAATAAAAAAAGAAAGGCAAGCAGGCAGGCAGGCGGAGGCTGGTTTGGAGGCTGACGGACGGACTGACTGGTGGGCTGAGCTGGTTTTATAACAGCAGCGCGTGCAGACGGTGGAGGAATCTGAGCGCATCCACGGAGGAATTTACAGCGACAGGTCCTGAGGATCCGTGTTTGTCAGGCCCTGGACTCCGGCGAGTAACGTGAGTAAAAGATCCTGATGATCGTGGTACAGTAGAAATGCATCCTCTGCATTCAGTTGTTTACGTGTAATCTGAGCAGCAAACAGCTTCTGCATGCAGATGGTGCATTTTAGTCCCATTCTGGCTGCAGGATTTTAGAAATGCAGAGGTCATGAGTCAGGAATCAGGCTGCAGGTGGTCAGTGACTCTAGAATAAATTTGTTTTTCATGTAAATCCTCATCGATCTGTCCAGTGTACAGGCTGCTGTCTACCTGTTGGTTGATGTTCATGAGGAGCCATCATTTTGGTAGAGATGCAGAAAATGCCTGTATTTTATGTTGTTATGTGGCTTAATATTGTCAAGTGTAAGAACAGAATCCGGTATGTGTGTGGCTGTGAATAAAAATAGTCAAACACGAGGGGAAAAAGGCTGAAGGTGTGCAGCTGTACGGAGCAAACTCAGGCTGTCGAAGCTACAATTCACAGAAATATCACAAAGACTCTGGTTTCTGTGCCCTGACTGTACAACAGTGGTTAATTCTGGTAGAGACATACAAAAATCCTGTATTTTATTTTGTTCTTCTGGGCTTAACTGGTCAAATTTAAGACAAAAGACTCATGAAAAGCTAATTATGTGTCCAGTTGTATGGCTGTCAGAACTAAAATTCACCAAAACAGCACCGAGGCTACAGTTTCTGTGGCTTTATTGTGTGGCGTTGTTCAATTTCAGCACAGGAATTACACAATTCTTGCATTTTTATTTTATTTTTTGGCCTAAAATAGTCAAATATGAGATTAAAGAATCAAAATTGTAATCATATGTGCAATTGTGCAACATTAAAGCAGGTTGTCGAATTCAAAATTCACCAAAAAAGCACTGAGGCTACAGTTTTTATGGCTTTGAGAATATATGAGAATGAAAAAATCAACATAAAATGAAATGAAATGAACGAAATGAAAAATACTTTATTTGTCCCAGAAGGGAAATTCAATTCAATAAAATCAGGTTGTCAAAGTCAAAATTCACCAAAACAACATTGAGGCTTTGTGCTTCTGTCTTCTTACTATATGGAATTGTTTAAATCTGGTCGAGAAATATGAACACGCAATGTTTTATTAAAATTTTTGGCTTTAGAAAGTCAAATCTGAGTGTAATCACTCAACAAATAAAAACTAATTATATGTGCAACTCAGGCTGTCAAAGCCAAACATCACTGCATTGTTTAAATCTGGTAGATAAATACAAAATCCAGTTTAACTTTTTAACTTAAAATATGCAAATTTGAGAAGAAAGACTAATCAGAAACTAACTACAAGTGTAAATGTGCAGCGTAATAGAAGGTTTATGAAGCCAAAACAACAAAGAAGCTGCAGTTTGTGTGTTTTCATTGTGTGCTGTTGCTTAATTCTGGTAGAAAAATACAAAATCCTTAAATTTTCTTTTATTTTTGGACCTAAAACGGTCAAATTTGAGTGGAAAGACAGTTGCACAATGCAAACTTAGGTTGTTAAAGCCCAAAATTCAGTAAACAATACTTAGTCTGTGGACTCGTTGCTTAATTGTCTCATTATCGCACAAGAAAACAGCATTTGAATGTGGTTTAGTTTGGGGCCTGCAGCCTTTTGTTCGGTGTAAACAGCCCGCGTGACTCATGCTCTCCTCGCATCGTACAGTTTGTGATCACTTCTCAGCTGCTCTCAGTGCAGTCGAGTAAATTCGGGTGACCTGATTTCTAAGGTGGGAAAAACAGCAGCTCGTCTTCTGACCTGGAGGCAGCAGCTGAGCGTCGAGCAGCGACTCCGGTCAGCAGCTGAATGGGAAAACGGTGTAGGGACGCGGATTAGACTTCACTCTCCGAATAACCCCGAAGTTATGCAACAGACGAGACAAAAAAACGTCTAAAAATAGGAAGGTACAGGCAGACGAGCTGACAGCTGATTTAATCCAGAAACATGCGAGGAGAAGGAGGGTTAATGCCGAGGGTTCTGTGGTATTTACATAACAAAAAGTCGAGCTTTTCTGAGGCTTCTGGTGAAGATCAGACATCTTGGTAGTGATTTAGCAAATCATCAGACGTATTCAGCAACAACTTCTGCAGATTATTAATCATTTAAATCTTCTATCAAGCAAGAATGACACACATGAAGTATTTTAAATGTGATTATTGTGGCTTTTCCAGGGATTCTTTCACCTGCAAAGATTTTAAATGTCGATTATTCTGTTTTCTAGCCGAGTTTTGTCCACAACCCAAAGATATTTAGTTTACTGTCACAGAAGAATGAAAAAAGAAACCAGAAAATAGTCAAATTTAAGTAGCTGTAATCAGAGAATTTGGGCTATTCTTCGTAAAAGATTACTGATCAATCGATTAATAAAATAGTCAATGATTAATTTAGCAGCTGACAACGAATCGATTAATTGTTCCAGCTTCTTTATCTAAAGAGTGTTTTGTTATCATTTTTGCTAATATTGTTTTTTAATTTTTACAAAATCTGTTAGAAAATATTCCACAAACTCGAGCTGACGTGTTCAGTGGAGCTCGAACAATTCATTGATTAATCAACTAACAGTCGGTCAATAAATACAAAAAACAGCAGGCGGTCGTTTTTATAGTCACGTCGATATTGTTCATACAGCACGTTTAAGTGTTTTCCGATAGAGAAATAAGAATAATGTCGCAGATTTACCTGACAAATTTAAATTCTAAAGTACAGTTTTATTTATTGAATACGTTTACGTGAATAATTTAATCATCAATTTGCTGTTTTTAAGGAAAAAGACATGAATGTTTATTCTGGCTTCTAAAATGTGAATATTTGAATGATTTTTAATTTTTTTTATTTTTATTTTTTTGGTTTTCTTTGACACGAGTCTGAATATTTTTGGTTTTGTGGTGCTGTAAAGTGAATGAAGGGCTGCACCTGACAATTATTCTCTTAATTAACTGATTTCTCATTTATTCTAGAAAATGTCAGCAAACGGTTAAAGATCACGGCACAGTCTTTGAAAATTTAATTTGAAAATTACTCTCAAATATCTTTCTTTTTTCATGTAAATCTTAAAATGTGTGGAAATGTTTTCCACTTGGCAGTTTGTCTAAATTATATTTAAAAGTCATTTCTACACATCCAGGGTTATAGATCTGTTAGAGACACAGAAAATGCTCATATTGTATTATTAGTGTTGCTTAAAACAGTCAAATGTAAGAATAAAACCTGATTATGTGAGCAATCTGAGACTAAACACTCAAATTATGTGTGCAGTTTTACAGCACAAACTGCAAGCAAACGGTGACATCTGAGAAGCTGGAGGCAGTGAATGTTTGACTTTTCTGCTTGAAAAATGAGGAAAAGATATTAACTTGCTGCCGACTGATTGATTGACCTCATCTTGATTGGACAGAAGGAGCAATCTGAATCGAGAAAGATGCACAGTTCCACTCGTGCTCAGGTCATAACTGTGTCATCATCCTGTTCACGGCTCTCTGCTCTCCATCCCCGGCTGCCTTTGAAACGTCCTTGAGCTTCAGGTTTCATGCTGAAGGTCGAGCAGGAGGAATAATGTCGAGGACGCCGTTTCATAACGTCTGAAGCCGACTGCACGAGATCAGGTTTTCTTCTCCGTATTGGTAGACTCTGCTCTGTGGTGTTGGCGTGTGAACTCCCAGAATGCCTCGGGGCGGGCGAGGCGAAGTGCTGAGCTCAGCGGTATCCGTCGGGGTGTGGAGCATCGCTGCTGCGGTGGTGATGGAGGTGTGGCCCGGGCCGGCTGGTGTTAGATTCACTCCGCCGGTGTGAAGGAAAAGACGGAGCTCAGCGCCTTTTAAAAAGCAGATGTCGTTTGTCCTCAGTTTCCGCTCCTGTAGGTTTTGCTGTCGGTGTTTCGGAATCAGCGTGTCTTTCTTTAGCTGCCGTTTTGCTCCGGCATTCGACAATCACAGAGAAATCTGCCGAGACCAATTTGGACACCCACGAGACGCCTTCACAAGACCAGAATTCAGTGCAGCCAGAGGAGGGCAAGACTCGCTCTCTTGCTTTTACAAACTGTACAGATCCATGGAAGCGTTAGTTGTTTGGCAGCTGAAGAAAAAATGTTTCAGGAATTGAAGGGAACTGTTTGGACTGTAGATTTGTTGGTGGATTTACTGTCATCCAATCGATTTCTCATTGGTTGGACAATCCCTGTTGTCGCTTTAGTCAGGAGAAAATCCCGACATCAGCAAAGGGCTGATCAGCAGGAACACCCCCACGTTTTCACACCTTTGAACTCATCCAACCTAATGAAGACTGCAACGCCCAACTTATTTAACATTTACTAAAATAAATCCCCATTAAAAGCCGGTGTTTGCAGCATATTAAATCGTTTTAACCTGGTTATTTTCTACTGAAATGATCGCAGACTCAGCAGACCAGCTGCATGTATTAGTATGACTTCTGAAAATAGAACAACATCAGCTGGTGATTCAGAAAAAGAACTATTGAGGAATTTGTTCTGTTTTTGGTTCATCTGTTGTGTTGGTTGTTGAGCTGTGATATGAAACAGTTGTCTGCAGAGTTTACACCAAACTTTCTGATCAAAGCGCAGCCACACCGACGACTTCTTTGACATGATGTCAGTTAGTTTGGAGCTGACTGAGTAAACATTTAGTAAAATAAGTTGGACCCAGCAGTCTCCATTAGGTTGGACCAGTTCAAAGTAGTGAAGACGTGGGGGGTGTTCACAGGTAGTCTGTTACGCCAAAAATAACGGATTGATATTGCATTTTTCTCCTTATGACAGCAGTCTACCAAACAATGAGAGTTTGGTTGATTGGGAGGATATCGGCAAGTCGACATAGATAATTGTTTTCTTACAACTTTTAGCTAAAGATCTGTAATTTTAAGATATTTGACAGATTTGGCAATAACAAAGAAGCCCAACATTTCCAGCAAATTGTACACAATATCTTCCTTCAATAAGACAGCCTCTATTTATGATGCCGATGCTCTAATATGTTATGTTAAACCGAAACAATTCCCCCGTCACAACTTGCCGGGACACCATCCCTGCATCCTGGGCTGAGCTAGCTCCACCTAAGATGACTGTGATTGGTTTAAAAAGACACAAACGAGCCGTCATTTTGTCCTGAATGATAACGAGGTGCAGTCAGATCATTCTCCGGGTCGACGCATTGCTGTGGAGGTAGATCTGGGTATGCAAGACTAAACGTGGTGGAGCTACACATGCAACTGCCAAGAAACGCTGGACTTACATGCAAAGAACAAAAGCAGCTGGGAGACATTTTTCTTTACTACTCACTAGAGCAGGAGATATAGTTACCTTAACTATTTCAAAGGTGAAAATATATATTTGTGTGTATGTTCTGTTTACATTTTCAGCCGACAGCCTATGGCTGAGTGCCACAGATAAGGTAGAGAGGTGATAGACAGACTAACACATCGGTTTGTTTGTCCCAAAGAAATACATATAATAACACGAGCATCAATGGATAACTGTACATACTGTTTGTACAATACCTGGTGTAATCCATACACATCCATTGAGGCAAAATGGAGGAGCATCCTAAACTGATTTGGCTATCGAACGCCACAGACTGTTTACTGTGTCTGGAAGTGAGAAGATTCTTTGTTGGCAGTGAAAATTGGTTTTCTGTTGCTGCTAACAAGATCCGCTTCTCGGTTACCTGAGGCAGGATTTTTCTTTCAGCAGGTGACAAGTGGAAGAAGTGAAATATCTCCCAGCAGCATGGCTCGGCATTCTGACACCATGCAGCTATAAGATAAGGCAGACGAGTTAATAGCATTTATTGAAATTCCTTCCATCCTGCGGGCCGGATGCCGTCAGACTGACTGTGGTTTGAGAGCAGCTCGGTTTGTGCTGGGTCATGCTGGGAGCTGCAGACGCTCACAGATCTGTATCTGCACGCCGTTACCTTTTAAAGGATCACCTTCAAAGCACAGCGTAGACGCTCATTGAATTAGGATGCTTCAGTTGCTCTTTTCTTGAAACTATGCCAGAATGACGACAACTTAATTAGCAAAATATGAAATTATGCAAATGAGGATAAATCCATTTAAAACAGAATTAAATTTGTTAAATTGAGTAAAGCTGCAAGAAAGCATTAAATTAAATGTCAGCACGTTTATTAATCGACATTGGACCACAAGGTTTGAGTAGATAGTTTAGCTAGAGGTCATTTTGAGACTACCTGTCATGAATTAACTTTGAACATCTTTTCCTGAGAAGTTATTCAGTTTTTTTTTCCCCCGTCTGTTCAGACGAGTGACATTCAGCAGTTGATACCAATACCACTGAAGGGAAACTCTTAAACAAAACATTTGTAAGTCCACTTGAGAGTAAATTAGTCAAATGAAGGCAACAGAATCAGTTGACGGATGGTTTAAAAATGGCCACAAATACTTCACATTGATAGCAGTAGCAGAAGTATACAAGGTGCAATCAAAAAGTTCAGAGACTGTGACTATAACATTAACAAAACATAACCGATTTTGATTTGACTGCCATCTCAGTTGAAGTAATGTCCTCGTGCAGCGATACACCCTAGCCACAAAAGACCTTAACGAACCCCTTTGTGGCAGGGGGCATACTAACGACTCGCATGACGAGGGGGAGGAGCAACAAACCCCCAGTTGAAACCGAAACTCAAGTGTTAATGGCTCCTTAAGGATATAAGTATCTGGAACTCCCAACTAGTCAGTCAGAACTGATGAAGCCTCTTGGATGAGAGGTGAAACGTCTTCAAGGAACTCAAGCAAGTCCAGTTGTTAGGATTAAACTACGAGAACACTTGTGAAGTTTCTTGGAAATTGCTTTATGTTAACTTGTTAAGCACCACCTGCAATGAGGACTGAATCTCCTAAACCGTGCAAAAACAGCAACTTACAACTTTAATTTCATTTTAAGGAAGAAGGAGAGGCCACAATGAGAACAAAAATCTCTGCGTTTTCACGGTACTGTGACAGCCACATGTTACACAGGACCATGACGCACCACCAACAGCATCGGATCTTTCTGATCATCCCTCATTCCTTAGAACTTTCCACTTAAACATATATTAGCCTTCATGGCCGGAAGACAGCAAATGAGAAACAGTTGCGATACTTTTTTCCTGGAACTACTCAGCGTGTGAATCAGATGAATCTGGGAGCTCATGTTTCATCAGCCTGCTTCCATTCAAACAGATTTCTACCTGGCGTCATCACCGTTCATCTAAAACGAGGTATATTTGATACAGTGACTGTCCAGAGGAGTGCTCTTAAGGCACAACAAAGATGACCGATGTGGAGTCCGTCAGTCTGGATAGTTTCTCCAAAATAAGACCAAACTACTGCAGCTTGATATTCTTGTTTAAGTTTTCTCATCATTCAGTGCTACGTGTCACGTTCTGTTGCTCTGATTGGTTTCAGGTCCAGCTGACTCTTGATGACACCCCCGGGAAATGGAAAAATAAATGAGAAGTAACACAATAAGTTGCTCTTCTCTGGAATGACAGTGAAAGAGCCTAGAATTAATGATGGGTGTCAGATGGAGATGTCTCAATTTAAAGATCAGGATCAGGGCTGATCATGGCAACTTTTACCTGATCAGTTCTGTCATAAACTTAAGTCTGATCCTTTGTTTAGGTGTACAGATGCAAGTGTCATAACTGTGGAGATATTATGTTTGACAAATGCAGCAGTAGCAATCAATCATTGACAACATAAATTGGGCACAGTGGCTCTTTGCCAGCATTGGCAGTGACTGTATTTCAAATGCTGCTGGGTCATAGGAACGTTGTCACAGTTTTCTTAGCTTGACTTAAACATGAGTTTTGGTTGGAGGTTAATAAGTGTCACAAAGTCTTTGTCATGGTGCCCATTGCTAGCCAAATCCCCACAATGCTTTCTGCTTGCCAACACAGAACTGCCTGTAGTCCATGTGACTGTCCACTCTGGTTATGTCAGTATGAGGCTCCACCTGGTGGCACAACCAGGTACTACAGCTAACCAACACTTACAGTCATCCTTACATGTATTCATACCCTCCCATTAAAGAAGAAGAAGAAGAAGAAGAAGAAGAAGAAGAAGAAGAAGAAGAAGACGAAGAAGAAACAGCAGTCACTGAAATAAGTTGAAACTGACAAATTTATCCGGGACAATTTTGTTTGTTTGGTTTTTTTTAAATTATTCTTTTCAACCGCAATTCAAAAGCAATGTCTTATTTCACTAAATTATATTTTAGCAAATTTTTATTTATTATTACTTTGTTCAGTTTCTAGATATTTGAGTGACTATTGTGAATTTTGTCTTTCCTCTAATGGAAGGGTAGGAATACATTTGAGGACGACTGTGAAGTGTGTATTATCTGGAAAAAATGGTATCAGATCAGCAGATATCTAACATGCAATGACTTGCATCTGAGTGGGGACAAAACAATTTAGTCGTGACGTCTTAATTTTAGTTTAATTTAATTTTAAGTACCACTAAATTTTTCAAGTAAAGCCAAAATATATTCCCTTACACATCTTTGGTTATATTGACTGAAACAATACAATTACATACAGTAAATCCTCTGGTACTGGACCTTCATGTGAGCCGGTCCCACACAGGCAGGCAGCTTTTAATATAATGAAGCCTGCTGCTGTTGTGCCACAGGCTCTAATTCAGCCCTTTGATTATTTCCCTCAGGACTCACCTGAACACTGCGTCAGTGTTAATACATCTGGCAGCAAAGCAGCAGGTACAAATCACCTGCATGTCACACTCAGGTCCCTCTAAGGAAATGCTCACCGGAGTGCTTTTTTATAACACTCCGTCCCTGTGGCTTTGACTCATGATTCACTTTAATACTTCAGCCCCTGTAGTTACTGTATTACGTCGGTGCGCTGCTGTCATCCCAGTTTATGTGTTCTGTACGGACTGATGGAGTAAAGTGATGAATCAGGACAGAGCAGCGATTTACCGATCAATCATGTTCCCTCTAAAGCTGCAAACAGCTCCCAGACAAAATGGCTCCTAATGCATTTTCCAAATTACCCTTCATGGCCAAGACTTTATACATAATATGCTTTTAAAATAGTACGCATTGTTAAAGATGAAACCAGAAATGTTCCAGGTGGACAACATCTCAGCAAAAATCAAAGACTAGAGAAAACCTGACAAGAATTTTGTGGATCAGAATTTCATTTTTTCTTCTTTCCTCCTGCATTAATCATGTCTGGAGCCCTCAGATTTATCTTCTGTCACAGTATGAAGTTGTTCAAACGTGCAGCTGCTGATGCTTCACTATTAATAATCTAATAATATAACAGTCAGAGAAACCAAACCAGGATGTTTACTGCAATATTTTTAACCGCATTTTGCTGCTTTTTAACTTGTAGTGGAGCACTTAATTTTGACAGAAGTACCAGTGCAACAAAGGCTCTGAATGCATCTTCCTCCACTGTTGTTGTCCACTTCAAAGCACAGACAGGCTGACAGTATCTTCACTCATTATCTTTGGATGTATGGAGTCTAAAAGGGAAGAGTTGGACACATTTTGATGCTGTTATGATGAAAAATCTGAGGTTTTACAGCCTCAGTTTGAGTCTCTCATTGGTGTACAATCAGTTACAATTACAGTAACTGGTAAACTGGAAAAACCCAGAAGGCTTTATTTATTTATTTATTTATTTATTTATTTTTAAGTCTTGTTCTGAATGCGCCTCTAGACTCCCTTAGGTCTCTTCTAAACATTCTAAAGTATTTCATCTGCTGTATGATTTGCAGCCCATTTCCCAACTACATTTCAAAATCAAAGTACAAATGGGAGTCTATCACCTCCCAGGATAAAAAACAGAGATGCAACTAAGAAAATGTTTTTGTGATGCAGCAGACAAAACTCCATTTTATAATGATTTCATCCACATGGGGAAAGGAGTCTTTAAGGATTCTATAAACTGCATCAGAACAGCAGTGAGTGTTTTTAAAGAATCTTCTGGGGTTTATTTTAAACATCGCCTCATAATTAACTCTTACAGATTGTTAACTTTGTGACCCCAATTTATGCTGATAAATGAGAGACAATCTGGAGCTGGTTGGTTTTTCAAAGTCACCAATATTCATCTAAACAAAGCTGCAAAGATTAATCAGATAGTTGGCAACTGTGACGTTAAACGCCTACAATATTTTCACAATCAGTTTGTTTTTTTAAAGAGCCCCTTCTGGTGAAAAAGCAGTTTTTCTTCTACCTTGTCCATATGGTGCTTTTTATATGACGAAATAAGCAGCCAGCTCTATGCCTGAGTACTTTGAAATTGCAGGTTCAGACTTCTGTTTTTTAATACATTAATACAAACCCGGAGGAACTAACGAGGGATGCTAACGATTCACCTGAAAACGAGTAACTGATGTTAATAATTTACCCCATTTAATGTGTATATTAACAGATTAGACAGAAAACGAAGGACATGCACGTCACGTATTGTAGATCAGCTGTAGTACCTGGTTGCCTCTTCCTGTTTAATACTGTAGCGACTGAAGGAGGTTTTCACGCAGAATAGTTCCATGTTGGCAAGCAGAGAGCATTGTGGGAGTTTAGCTGGCAACAGGCACCATGACGGAGACTTGTGTGGTTAATGGGTTCCACCTAGAGCTCATATATGAGGTGTGTCAGAAAAGTTTCAGGACTGGTGTCACAAAAGATGTATTTCAAACCCAAACTACAAAATACAAGTTTCAAAGTAATCCCCCTGGAGTCTAACACACTTCCCAGCCTTCTCTGCCACGCCGCCATGCACTCCTGGAAGGATTCTTCTGGGATTCTCTGCAGCTCCGTCGTCACAGCCATCTTGATGTCGTCTTCAAAACGGGTCCCCTTGATGACCCCCTTGAGCTTGGGGAAGAGGTAACAATCCCACGGAGTCAGGTGGGGTGAGTAGGGAGGTTGCTCCAGCAAGGTGATGTTCTTCTCAGCCAGGAACTGTGGGATGCTCAGGGCGTTTTGAGCAGGTTGTCATGGTGAAGCAGCCACGACTTGTCCTGCCACAACTCTCGCGTCTTCTCTGAACGAAGCAAATGCTGCAGGATCACTTTGTAGACGTGCTGGTTGATCGTCTGAAGAGGAAAACTTGTCGTCTGGGTTTGAAATATATCTTTTGTGACACCAGTCCTGGAACTTTTCTGACACACCTCGTATAGAAACACCAGATGAGCTACTAGCACAGTGTCCCTGTAGCCGACGAGATACCAGAAAGCTTTGCACCTGCAATAAAACCGCTCAATCTGTATATTAAATTATTATTCACTGGACTTCATACGTCTTAAAAATTAACCAGCTATTGATGGATTTCATTGCTGTCTGTTGGTTAAGAAGACTATTTAAAATTTGCATCCCTAGAAACAAGCATGTCGACTTGCAGGGTGGAGCTTTCTGTATTTTTACTACCTTAATATTACATTTTGCGTTGTGTAAATTAGTTTTACACTGTTTGAACAGAGCCTGAGGTGAGCTGGTGCACTTGAGTTGCAGCGAGAGTTGGATGGTTGAGGAGAAGGAGAGACAAGGACTTGATAAAGCTGCACTTTCTAATCTAAGACATTTCAAGGGGGGAAGGAATTATTTTGATGGATAAAAATATATAAAAATGTAACTTTGATGCACTGATATGAGCTTTTAGAGGTTTAATCAGTGACTGGAGAGCAACTTTAAGAGAATAAAAAGTCTAAATTTGTTACTCCAGCTTCGTAAATGGGAATATTTTCTGGTTTCTTTGTTCCTCTGACAGTAAACTGAATATCTTGGGGTTGTGGACATCTGAAGGAGGAACACTGATCAACAACGTCAATGATCATTTACAGCCCGACTAAAAAACATGAACGTTTGTCCTAAAGTTATTTGGAATCCATCAAACTGTTGTTGAGACGTTTCACTGCTGGTTTGTTGATTTCACAAACACACCAACAGGTCCGTTGCCAGCGTGAAACGATGTAAGAGGCAGCATTTCCGGACTTGTGAATACATTATGAACTGCTTGGGTCTGACAGTGACGGAGTGTTTCTATAACAGAAAGCAATAATTACCACTTTTATGTGCTAATAATTGCAGCATGATAGTCGCTCCACTCATTGTACTCCCATCCAGCTCTGACTAATAACCTCTCAGACACTCTGACCAGTCATCAGCAGCCGCCAGCTCATTGTTTTTGTTATTTAGGGACGGAATCATTCATCAGCCTCAAAATGAACCAACTCACAGGTTACAAACAAAAGCTGCTGCCAGCCGAGAGAGCAGCGACCTGCCAGACGGAACAAGCGCCGTTTAATTGGCTTGTTCTTGGGAGCTTCTGAGGCGGAAAACGTCTTTGATGGCTCCACTCTGGTTGGAAAATTTGAAAGCAGTCCAAACCAGTGGCGGGCGGCTGGTGAAAATGTTTGGTGG